>NC_089681.1:129389726-129692756 GCF_031753505.1 Anomalospiza imberbis
TTCATTCACCAGATGCTGTAGCAAGAATCCACCAGTGATAGCTGCCTAAAAAGTAAGTACATGGGTTTCTCTGAAGGCAGATATGTTCAGGTTCTGACTGAAGTGAGCATGGGTACACATTTTGAAGTTTAAGGGTTCTATGAAAGTTTCTATCTTCTTTTGCTCAGAGCGACAACGAATATTTCAGTTCTGCTATTACTGTACTTCATTGTTTCCATGAGAACAGGTACAGTGTAAGAAGGCACAGTTTGGTCCTTTCTATTGTGACAGGCAGCTCACAGCTGCATAACTCTAGGGAGAAGTTGCTCTGCCTAAGACGAGACTGCACCAGTGCATCCTGGCTTGTTCACCATGCATGTGTCCCTGTATTTTGCTGTAAGAGAGGAGCTGGTTCTCCATCGACAATTCCAACCTCTGTCTGCCCTCATCCCTGACTCCTTCCCACCATCCCACTTTCACAATCACTTTCTCCAAGCCCTGCAGATGCAGCCCTTGTTTCCAGACACAGAGATCTCCATGGCATGCGTGAGAAGATGTGCATGTGACCAAAGGGTTGCCCTGTATCTGTTGTCAAACCCAGTGCAAACACTGCTGGTCCTGATACATAGATATCATACAGCTCTAGCTGTTAGTTACAGACACAAGGCTCACTTGCTGTTTAGTGGAGAACAAAAAGCATCAGCACAAGCTCATGTGTAGCTGCAGCTGCAGTACTGTGGATGTAAATGTGTATAAATTACAGCTGCACCCTGCCTGCTTCTCCCTGCCATCTCAGCATGCCTCTCCTTTGCCTTCTGCCCTGCTCTTACAGACCCCCACTCACTTCCTCCCATCAGAAAGGAGCCATCTGAGCTCAGATTGCAAGTAATATATTTATAAACATTGTTTTGGAGGTTTGATGCAAAACAGAAATTATCTCATGATCCCAAAATCCTACTGATTCACCAAGCTATTATCCGTATATGAGCCCATACCAGTTTAATTTTGCTGTGAAAGTATGCCAAAGAGTTTAAACAGCAAGTTGCACCTGGCCAAAAATGCACTGCTTTTATTTCTTTAAAATTCCATCCACACAACACATTTTTCCTGTGTTCTTGTAACTTGCCTCAGCTGAAACCTCGCTAGCATCAGAGTTAACCTGGAGGATTTATGAGGAATTAGAGAAACACACTGTTTGCTCTATTTATGGGACATCCTTTCCAAGAACATTATTTCCTTCTGTTCCCTCCTCTCAAATTTCCCCCCAGCCTGTTGCTATGCTGGTGCTGTGTGTATTCACTTGGCTTACACCACGAGCTGCCTGTGGCATGGAGATATTTGTGCTCCTCTGTAACACAGTCTTGTCTCACTATGGACACAGCAACCCATGAAAATGATCATCACAGAACACTAACAGGGTAGATCAGCCATTCATCAAGATGATCATTGACTCCCCAGTGAGGTGGGGGCTATGCTTTCAAGACCAGCTATAATTTATCCCAGCAAACTTGATGATAAGTGGCTATTGTTGAGGAAAAACTGAGAAAGCCGGAGGACAACACACAGCCTGTGATGAGGTTTTAAATGTTTTCCGATAGGTGAAAGAATAATTTCCCCCTTAACCTGCTGTGGGGCTCTCTGTGAGAGTCATCAGGTGAGATGTCTGTCTTGCAGCAGTGCTGGGGGACTGGAATGCACTGTGGGATACCTTATTATGACAGATTAATACAAAATATCAGATTAATTAAGTTCAGCCTTACTCCTCTTTCTCATTTTTCCTGATTCAATGCCCAAGATGATGACTCCAGCTGGAAAAACAGAGGAAGAAAATCTGCTTGAAGAGTTGCCTTCCTAAATTAAGCAGGATAAAGAGGTGACCTGAATTTGTTTGCTTGTCTGTAAATAAAGAACTCATGAAATCTTAAAAAGCAGCTTTTGACTGTAAACAGTGACTTTGCCTATTTAATATAGCTTTAAAGACTTACACTGCCTCCCTCCACCTCCAGATGATGGGGTGACTTCCCAGGGAATACATGCAGGAACATTGCCTTCCTCAGGCTCTCAGCTTGCAGTGGCTTAAATAACCAGTTTCACCCAGTCTGGCTGAAAAAATAAGCAAAGCATAAAAGCACAAAAGCCTTTCTGGTGTGTGGAGGTAGTGTGAGGTGTCTCAGGGCTCCTTTGCTGTATCCCCAGCAGGCACTGCTGGCTTCACTGCTCCCTCCATCTCTAATCCATGCCCATGGTGCAGCTTTGACAGATGCTACCAATCACTAGCACCAAAGATACTGTGAACTGATTGTCTAAATTCAAGAGAGAGACTTAAAATCTTGCTGTTTCAAAATGGCTAATTTTAATGCTTTTTATTTGCCTTTGGGTTTGACTTTTCAGAGTCATGCCAGTGATTGTAGTGATGAAGCCTACATATTTTTTCCTAAAATGGGACTTTAGGCTGTCATTAGCAGCTTCTTTACACAGATGAGGCTTTAGAAAAAATCAAATATTTTAAGACTGGTAATAAAATCTTGAGAATTATCAACATTTTATGTCACTGTCTCCTTTGCTCTTCTCACATCTTCCTGCCTTGAGAAATCAATTCCTCCATGTAAGACAAGAGAGCCAGGATGCATTATACCCATCTAAAACTGGAGTTCATAAACAATTTGCAGCTCAAGCCAATTTCATCTTGCCATCTTTAATAACAGCTTCATTTTGGAGCATTTGGAGAGTAGAAACCTAACAATAAACAGTATTTTTTTATTTAAAAATGTTCCAAATGGGCTTTTATTTTGAAAGTCTTCTTTAATGTACAGTGAAGCTTTAGAAATTAGTACATTGCAGAGTGAACTGTACTCCTACTGAGTGAAGTGTAAGATACTGAATAAATAATTTTGATTTGACTAGGAAAAGTGGTCGATGTCTTTAACTACTGCTATAATAGAAATAACTACATCTTTAATGTGAAGAAGATTTTTAAGCATTTCTGTGTGTGTGTATACATGTGCATGAGTTTTTACTATTTGCAAGTTTATTCACAAAATAAGCAAAATAAAGTAACCTTTTATTTATTGCTATGATGGGAATATTGCAATTGAAAATTGTTGCAATTGAAAATGACAGTCCTGCTGTAGCAGTTGTCACAGGAAAAGTTTGTCCCTGCTCCAGGACACGTACAAACATAGATACAAGTTAGAGGAGAGAGAAATGAGTCAGGGTGATGATTTCACATTAAGAAAACAAAGTTTAGCAGAAAAACAGGAGTCTCAGCCTGCCATAATAGCATTTTTCAGGATGATGTAATTTTTATTAAGTGGTCTGAAATTACATTATTATGCAGTACTTCACATACCCCAAAATATTGACATGTATGATGATACATAATTTTCCCAATGAGAAGAAACATTCAAAAGTCATTATGATACCTCAAAAATACTGTGACTTCCCACAGTGGATCCAAGTGCTACAGTTTCCAAGATTTCAAACATTTGAGAGAACATATGCAGACCTTTTTTGACATAGCTGTCCTTGAGTATAGAAGATAGTCCCCTCTTACAATTAGCTCCATATTATATGTAGATCAACATAAAACTTTGAAAGGATTGGGATCAACTTATTTTTTGACAAAGCTAAAGCAAGAATGGTAATCAATCCCTTGGCAATGGAAATTTTAAATTTAAAATAAGCTTTACAAAGCCTTTGAACCTTCAAACACTTTATCCTTAAGAAATTAATGGGTCCCTGAAGAAGTCTTATTTCCCTTTCTGTTTCAGTTATATATACTTCAATTACATTAATCAACAATGCAACAAAATAAATGATAAAGACCAACCTCCCAAAAAAAAAAAAATTTCCCTATGCCTCTTTTCCACTTCTCCCCTTTTTTTGCCCTTTTTGGATTCTAAAATGCTCAGGGCTTTATTGTACTTTCAGGTTTTTATGCTCTATTTTTTCCAGCTTTGGTTTGCTGTCCCAGTTACACCTCCCTCCACCCCTGACCTATTCCTCTCTCCAGCAATTTGTGTTGACTGCAGCAACACCTGCAGATGAAAGCAGCCCTATGTGAGAGGTTTCCTTCTGCTGAACCTGGAACAGCACTGAAGAGTCCTTCAAATGTTTCTCCCTTTTAAAGGCAATTGGAACTTTATGGAACATTTTCTTTTTCCTCTTAGGAACAATTACCATTGTGGTCCCCAAGCTGCCATGCCAGCCTCTGCCTTTGGGCAAAAATGAATATATTTTTCAAGTTTTACTACATCAAAAACTCCAAAAGTGACCTTCCTTGTTACAGGTATAGATTGTGGATGCCTTTATTATGCCTACTCTTAAATCCCATCATAGTTATAGTTTCAGTCTAGCTCGGCTTCTCCCAAACATGAAAAGCCAGTCTGTGTGAACTGTTGACACTGTTTTTCCCTCTCAGTTCCTTTGCTGTCCTTTAAAACCAAGAGCCTAAAAATAAATGTCTCCTAGCTTCAGCCTTCAGCCTGGTAGCTCCTTGCAGGGCTTTGTAAGGTGCTCATATCCACCATCAAGCATCATTTTGCTATTCCTGTGATACTTAACTGATCTTTCTGCTAGCATTACCTGGAAGCACCACTGCATAGAAGCTGCATGCCTTCTAGTATTTGTATTATAAACAGCCTACTTAGGGGTTTATATAACTCAGAGGTAAGAATTTGCTTTTGGCTGAAAGCTATTAACTCTCAGCCAAAAAGCAGAATTTTGTTTAATTTGACGTAAATAAAACTGATCTGCTGTGACAGTTCTATTTATACCAAGGGACAGGCTTTTGTATTTAGATCAGTTTATCCAGATACCACGTGAGGGTTGTGGTGCTGACAGAAACACTGTGGTGTTGGGTCAAAATTCTCACAGCCTCTAGCACAGAAAAATGAGGGGGCAACTAATGCACAGAGGGGCAGGCAGACACCATATCCCTCCCCCATCCATAGGATGCAAGAGGTCCCAACAGTGTCATGATGTGCCCAAGGCATTAAGAAAAATTTGGTCTTTTCCTTGGCTGTCATATAGAATATGTCTTGTTGATTTGGAATTGCAGACAAGTAGCTGCCAAGGAGGACTGAACACTTTGAGCAAGGGTCTGCATAGCCACTGAAATTTAAAGAGCACCTTCAGTCCTGAGTTTCCTGGGTACCACTGCCTTGAAGGCAGAGTGGGGTGGAGAGGAGAGAAAGTCTTTTAAATTTGTCTTGACCATGTTGAAATAGCTCAATTTATCTGAATTTGATGCATTCATATTCAGATTTCTTATGCTGCTACCTTTCTGCTTTCTGCCTTCCTCTGCATTAATCTTGCATAATTTGCTTTGCAAGTACATTCAAAAGTCAATGTGTCTTTACTGAATTTGCCTTATATAATGCACCATGCACATCCATTTGTTTTTTAAACCATGAAGAAGAGAACTATTGATAAAGGCCACTAAGTTAGTTCATTAACATCTCAAAAAGTAACATTAACTGTATGACTGTAATGAAATATCTAGGGTTTGTTGGCTTTTTTCAAGGAAACTGCAGAACAGTTTTGTGGTTGGAAATAATTACAGATATGGGTGTGGTTTATGCAATATGAATATTTAATTGCTGCACCAAAGGCAGTGACTCTTACTTAAAGAGTTATTATGTAGTATAAACTTCTGCATGTCCAAAACTAGCTGCAGCCATCTTGAAAAACTGAAGATAAGTGTAAGACAAAACCCTAAAATTCACACCACTTACAAAGTGTAACCATCCTGAGATGACTGCTTGTGAAAAGTTCATTTAAATTTCTGTACGATTATAAAAATTAAAGTAAAATTCTTGGCTCATTTTTCTGCCCTAGTATAAAATTTATGACATTTTAGTGAGGAGCCCTGTTTCATTTATAAGAGGAAATTGGTGGTTATCTGCTAAGGGTAACAAATTTCAGGTTTCTGTACCCATTTCTGTCTGTAGAAAATAAGTTCTGCAGTAAACATATAAGAGAGAACTGCACAAACAGCATAAACCCTAATGGTTGGAAGGTCAAGTGCTAGAAAGACCTGGACTTCCCCGGTGACATTAAGTTACTCCCTGATGTTTTCCAGATATCTGCAGAAAGAGGTGGACAAAGCAGAAAAAGAAGCATTTGGTGAGCAGGACTTGCAGCACTTATGGCACAGAAATATTCTGAAACAAAAAACATCACCACAGACTGTACAAAGGTCAAGAAACAAGGTCTGTTTATAACTCTGGGCATAACAGCAAGCAGAAACCTGAGGAAGGCAGCATCAAAAGGGATCATTGGTAATGCATGTGCCCAGTGTAGGACACACAAGGAAGGGCACACAGTGCCCATATTAAGACAGGGTTCTTGATCCAGGGTGGTCAGACTGGATGGGGGAAGCTTTGGAGTAGTAGATCTGCCAAAACATTCAATAGAAATTAAATGTTTTTGATAGCAAGAGCATGAGTCAGAAAGTGGGGCCCAAAAACCACTTGGGAAGACCGAACAGAAGAGAGAGCAGTGCAGGCTGTTCCTGTGCCTTGCAACAGAGAGAAGACAACACAGGGTAGAGGAGAGGTCTTTGAGCCTCTGGCCCTGTCTGGGCCTAAAAAACAAATAGTATTAATGTGTCCAGGAGGTGAAATATGGACAATTCAAAAGCCCATAAAGTATTCATTCGTCCTAGGCATTCCAGGGTGATTTGTTAGCCCTTGCCACAGATGTGAGATTAGACTTTGACCACTGAAGCTTCCTGGGACTTTGATACAATAATTTACAGGACAGATTTACAGGGCAGCCACAAGAGCAATTTAACATCTTTTCTTTTTCTTCTACTGCCTGACTGGCATTGCACACAGCTCCCCCACTTCACCAGTTCAGCTGAGGCTCAAACCATCACTGATTTAGGTGAATATAAATCAAGAATAAGATCAGAGACAGACCCTTTGTATAAAAGAGAAGTCTGTTTTTAGAGCTTGAACAATAACAGTAATCATTAATAGGCTTAACCCAAACCCTGATGTACAGAGCACAATAATATTTTGAAATACAGATTGTGGATCTAAATTTTGTGGATGATATAATCAAACTTATCAGAGAAATAATAGTCTTTTTAAAAAAGGACAATTGTTGTTTAAGCTACTTTGACAATTCCTCTACCCCAGTACAAAGCACCAGGGTTGGTCAAGAAAATTGAATTTGACCATCTGCTTTCAACTCTGTAATTTTTTTTTAAAAAAGAACAAACTATTTTCTTGTTTCCCTGCATATCATCTGATTTTTCTGATACTGACATGCTAGTGTGCGTTTCCATTTTGTCACATTTTTTCCCTAGACTACCTACGACTCAGAACCTTTTCAACATAGATTCAAGTAGGTGACAAAGAAAAAAACTAAGAACTGCAACTGTTTTGTAAAACTTGTAGTTTTTTTTCTAAATATTAATCCTATGCATCAGCCAGCTCTGAATGATATGGAATTGGAAATAAGAAAATATCTGGGTAAAAAGCATTAAGGGAAAAAAAATCAGGATTGCCTGGAGAAGGTAGGCTGTATGATGTTAGGCTTCATAATACACATTTGTACATTTGTTTATTACTCCTGCGTAACTTACCCTGCCCATCCCTTGTTTCTCACATCATTTTCATCCAAATTACTGAAAACAGAGTTTGAGCATATGGACCACGCAGCACTAAGTCACCAGGTCTTGGATTCAGCTGCTTGACCCTCTTCCATTTCATTTACAAGTACAGATATACTCAAGATATTAGTAACAGAGGGCTATCATATGGAGGAAAAAACAGCCATCTTTTTTGTTATATAAAAGAGGAGAGTTCTAGGTCATGTAATCTAATACTGTCATTGATAGTGCATCATTTATCTGTTCTTAGTTTTGTTGTTTTGCTGTTTTTTTTAACATGATGAAAGTCTAAAATTAAGTAATTAGATACTGCTCAGCAGATAATATCCTGGATTTAACCATGTTTGTGCTCATGTTGCAGCCTTCTAACAAAGTGATTCAAGCTGCCAAGGGCACATGGGTTGCTCATCTGCCCCCCTTCAGGTCACCACCATTTGCTCATGAGATCTCAGGGGATCTGGACAGCTTTCAGCTCTCTCTCCTTTTCCAAATTTTACCCTAGAGAGAGTCTGTAGGTCAGTTGTCAGCATGTGCAATACCTCTGGTATAGCAAAATGGCTGGAAAACCTGGGGCTTGTGACTCCCAGACTCTCAGCTGGGACAGAGGGACACAGGGAGCAGGACACTTGCTCTGAACTGAAGGTTTAGACTCTGAATGCTGCTGAACTGCAAATAAACTAATTAACTAATCCAAATACAATATAGCCACTACTGGATGACCAAATAGCCACGACGGTAACTAAAGGAACTCCACGACTTTACTTAGTGATTGGCACATGGATTCTTGGGGGGAGTAAAGGACAGCTCACATAGTCTGCTTTCTGACCAGAAAATCCACTCTAATGCAAAAAAATTTCTACCACTAGTTTAAAGTGTTCCAGGATTGTTCTGGAAGGGCACATGTTATATAATTTTGCACTGCAGAAGTAGAGCTAAGTCAGCTTTAAATAGTAACCATTTCAAACTGTGTCTTCACAAACTATTTTCACAGTGTTATTTTCACAGTAATAATGTCTGCATTCATAATTACAGTAGCAAGTTCAAGACTTCTGGAAAATGAGGGTGAAAAGATAGAATAAGAGATTGCATGTGGGGAAATGAGATTGGGAGAATTACTCAAGCACTGAAGTAATAATATATTCTTACATTAAGCTGAATAATTTCCTAGTTCCTATCTTAATATGTAGAATAGGGAATTCTGTGTCCCTAATGTACTGATTTGGTCAGAAAAATCACCCACGCTGTCTTACAAAACACTGAAGCAGACAGAACTAATTTCCATTAGCAGTCACATTTTTCCCCCAAAGCATCTACTTAACATTAATGTAACTGCTCTACGTTGTCTTCTTATTGTCCTGGATATGAACAAATCATTAGCCTTATTTTATTAATGAGGCCTAGCTAACAATATTCCCAGACTGGCTGTGCTCTCATATCTTGCAGTATTACAGATAGGTGCATTCCATACTTTTATTTTTGTACCAGGAAAATCTTGAAGTTGCAGTGAGGTGATTACGTAGCCTTCATTGACAAATGAGACCTGTTCCAGGCAAAGCTGGAAGGAAAAAGTCAAGTTTAGTTTCTGATTCATTTTTTCTTAAGCACTGGAAATTTTGCTGATTTCACAGCTCAGATTTTGCATTTACAGTAGATAGCACCCTTTATCTTAAGTATTGTAATGAAAAGCCTCCAGCGTCCTTGAGCACTGATAGGTATTCCTGGTCCCTGTTACAGAAGAGCAGTATTGGGAGCTGTTGTAACTTGACATGTGGGAATCAGCAGCAGGAGAAAGAGCTATGCACCAGTGCTGGAGGCGCCTGTGGTTTTACATGGGTGAAGGAAGAATGGCAGGGTCTTCCCATGCCCTCACTACCTCTTTTCCCATGTCAGGCATTCAGACTTCTTTAGGGATGCACAAGGGCAGGCAGACGTGCATAACCTTCTGTCTGCAGAGCTGGGTAATGGTGAACTTGATCTGGACCAGAAACTGCACAAATATACATTTGTATAATGGGGGCTCAGTGTTGGACTTCTTTAACTTTATGAATCTGAAGCCAGTGTTTTTTTCTGGACTACAGGCAGAGTAGCTTGCCTCCACCCATACTTGCCCACAGAGACAGATCAAGTGTGCCTAACAAAAGAGTCAACCTTGTTCTCTTTCAGATCAATCATAGTAATAAGATGTAAGCAGAGGGAATGCCAGACATCACTACTACAGTTCCTGGATTTGTCTTTTAAAATGATATTATTTCCTTCTCACGTTAACCACTATCCACGGCTGATCAAGCCATGTGGTAGTCCCAGCAAGCAGGACATCAGGGTGCATGGCTCCTCAGCTGCCCAGCCCACACCCAATCCCAGCATCTGGGACACAACTGTAGTACAAAAAGCTGGTGCTAACAACACACAAAAGGAGTTAAACCACCTCCCTTGGCCATGCTGCCCTTCTGAACTAACAGAGCAAGGGGCAGGGAGACCTAGTGGCTTTCTGTTGCTCAGTCATCAATATGGCAACAAATGCACCAAGGGAGTGACCATGATGAGCAAAACTGCAGGCCTGCTCCGGTCCTTTTGCAGCCAGACATGTGCTTTATGGCATATTTCTTCATTTTTGTCATCTGTTTATTTAAGGGATCTCTTTTGCTGCTGGCTGTGAGAGGAGACAGAAGAAAACAATTAGAAGAGATTAGAATGTGTGAGAAAACAATTAGAATAAGCTAGTGTAAAGGAAGGAGAAATATGGAAGAGGAAAAGACAAGAACTGTGGTGGGTAGAAGGTTGAATCTGATGCAAAAAAATACATTAGTGGGAAAGCTGCTGCACAGACCACAAAACCCAAGTAGGCAATATAAAACTAGTATTTGAGTTAGACTTTAAGATGAAATAGAAAGCCAGGAGTCTTGTATTAACAGCTGTGCTGCTGTGCTTGTCTCTGAAGGCTCTCTACTTGAACTCAGTAACAGGCATATCGTGAGATATTTAATTCTGGCTTTTGGCCTCCAAATTGATTTACCACAATATCTTCCCTACCTGACTGGGGATAAAGAGATTATCTTAACAAACAAGACTTACCATCACAGTTGCACGGATGAATTTCTCTCCAGCTATTACTCCCAGCTCTTTGCATAATTTTGTGTCACTTTTTGACTTGAGAACAAAGAGCTTTCAATATATATATATATTTCTGTCTTTTCACTATGTTTTGGAAAATTATCATTGCTGCTATTTACTTGAGCTATGGTTATACACACTCACAGGGGATTGCGTACCTTATTCCCATAACAAGCAAATGGTCCCTCTTGCCTCACTCACTCCACAAATCCAGACACTCTAGAGAATGGTGCTATATAAATACCTAGATAGATAAATCAGAAAGATATTTCTTTTCTCCATACTCTGATAGGAAGGAATCTGGGGAGTGTGCATTCCTCAGTAGTCTCTCTTTGTTTTTATAATTAAGTATTTTTTCTCCACCCCGGCAAGAGAAAATGAGAGATATCTGGTTCCAATGAACTCTTGTACTTGCTTAGAATGCTACAGTGCTATTGTTTTTAATATTTAAAGCTGCAATGTTGCCATGTAACTGGGGAAATAGCTTTCTGTGTTTAAATATTTCATGGCTCGTTGGAGTCCAAGTACAGGAAGAATTTCTTTAGTATGTTAGAGGTCTATCCTAACTTGAAATATTTTTTGTTAAACCTTGAATTTGTAAAAATTGCTATGTACTGCAGAAATTTAATAGGCATAATTTGATTCATTCAGGGATCATGAAGACCTGGAAAACAACATGTTTGTCTTTTCACTTTTGTGTGAACCTATGTTACTCTTCTCAATATGCTTTTCTATGTTGAAGAAAACCTTTTATTTAACATTGGAGCTCTAGTTTAATATTTCATCATTCAGCTTCTAAAAATACATGTTTCCTTATAAACCATTTTCTCATTTCATACTTCCAAAACTAGTCAGTATCAAAAACAAAAGCTTCAATTTAATTGACTTTTTCATTTCCATTCCTTTCTTTGGTGCTTGAGTATACAATTTGTTCACTTTTTAGAATAGGATTGTGCATGTGATTTCTTAGGCAAAACTAACTTCAGAACAACCAATGTGAAAATTCTTCTGATTTCAACTGATAATAGTTGAAATGTGTTATATCCTGGAATTGTGTGTTTGTACACTGATGGTGAGATCACAATAAGACAGAGGCTGAAAAAATCCATTCCTGGTATCAGTGATGAAACAAACTGATTTTAGTCAGTTCCTGAATTATGGCAATTTTCTGCATGTTCTCCTCGCCTCACAAGGGTTTTTATTCCAAATAAAGTAAATAGTATCCTCATCTGGGAGATGAAAATAGCCATCTGCTTTGCACAGTGATCCTGAATGGCAGGCTTATTGTGAAACTGAGGAAAAGAATGGTATAGAGTAACACCTTGGGAACATTTGGGAATGGTGACAGCGCAGCAGGGTGCATATAATAAATATTTAGGTGTAATAAACACAAGCCCTTCAAATGCTTGGAAAAGAATCAAGCTGTTCTCATGAGATTCTCCAAGTTGCAGAAATATTTGCTTAGAATGTTAACATTAATGAGTATTTTAGGGTAAACTATAATTAACATGTTTAGAGATGGAAAAAAAATGTATGGAGGATAATCATCCTGCTCACAAACACATTTGTTTGCTCTTTACATTAAAAGTTAATGATGTGTGCTGGAAAGCAGAATGAAGCACAGATGATGGTTTGAAAGCACCCATGCCAGATGTTCGCTCAATATTTGGCCTAGTTTCTTTTCCGCACTCCATTATTCCCATATCACTCCCAAATGCTGACTGCAAGGCTGGCCGTAGGGCTACTGTTGCAGGACATATTCTTCCCTGGTGCTCATCTCCTGCTCCAGCAAGCAGCAGTAGCAGAGAGGCACCCACCCTCCACTGGTTGCCCATTTCAAGCTGGAGCTTTGGCTATCTCAGCGCACAGTTTTAGGTGACCTCAAAATTCACAAGTGAAAAAGAGATTCTTTACTTGCTCACCCAACCCAACTCATGAGAGCATCCCAGAGAGGACCTGGATGCTACAAGACTTTTTAAAGTAATGTTAACACCTCTCTGGCACTGGCACTTGCAGCCTTGAACTGAGTGCATTTGCTGTCTCGATGACAGGCCTCTCACAATGCATTTAATGTGAGACAATGCAACAAGGAGAAACCCATGGTCCAAAAACCAGAGAAGCAGAACCTTTCAGCATTACTCTTCCCAATTCTAGGTGTATAATTTATTATTTCCTTAAACATCATGCGGATACCTGCTTTCACTTCACAGCCACAGATTTAGTACACTGACTTAGAATGTGAGAAATCATGTTCAATTTCCTTTCTGCTCTAGGGGATGTGAATGAAGATCTGCACAAAGTCATGGCCATGTCTTAATCTGGAAAAAATGTATGGAAAATTGCTCTTGCTGCTTGACCATGCATGGTTAAATTAAAAAATTATTTTGATTGGAAAGGAAGTGACTCTCACAATGACTTTATATTCCCGTGCTTACAGTAGAGAAGAAAATCTGGAGTCAGTCGGGTTCCAAAAATACTTGTGACAGAGATAAAATGCATTTAAACATGCACTGGAAGATGGAGAAGTGAAGTTCCTATCTTTTTTGTCCCAGATGAATTCCCCGGTTGATAGACTTCAAAGTCAGGCTTTGTTATCTTTAACCACTGAGCCTCACTGGGCCAATACAGCAACAATCCAGAGGGATTGACAAGGGGCAGTTGTGTCTGAGCAGCCCACTCAGCAAATGCAGCAAGCACCTCGTGCACTAACTGGCATGGTAGGAAAACAGTGTTTAGCCCAAACAGAAATCCCTGCAGCCCCTGTCAGATGGATGTGTTGGGTATGGGAGCTGGGCCTGCGGGCAGCTGTCATGGCACAGGTCCCCTGCACCGCCTGGCAGGACAAGGGGGACTCATTCAGTGCCCAGGACAGAGGTTAGACACCCCAGTGCCTGGCACCACCAGGATTGCACTGTGGGACTCAATTACAATAGGTGAAGTTGTCAGATTAAAAGATGGGAAATGAGAGGATGTGGAAGGTGCAAAAATGAGGGGGAGCTGCTTTGGCAGAAGCTGCGAGGAGATAGCATGAGAGATTGTGAGCCTGAGGCAGTTCTAAGAAACTCAATACACCAGAAAGGTCCACTCCTTTCTTCTCCCTGTTTCCTGCCTCTTTGGGAGCTGCATGTGAACCCAGTGGTACCACTGGTACGAGGTTGTGCACTGAGAGAGCGCCCAGGGGGATATTGCTGCTGAGTGGAGCAGCAGCTCCTCATTTCCACCTGGTTACAAAGTGCCCAATGCAAAAGGCTGTGCCTCAAATTTCAGATGATCCCAGGAAAAGTATGAGCCAAACATACACATCTGAGAGTAATATTTGGCCTGTTGTGCTTTGATCCTTCAGTGAATATTGAATTTTAACTATTAAAAATACATGAAAAGTATTCAAGAGCAATCAAACATCCCTTCCACCACAAAAAATAAACCTTCCCAAGCTTTGTTGCTTTCTAGAAGTCATAAGTATATCAGACTATGTGCTGAATTCCCCCTTGTAAAAGAGCTGAAATTCTGCATTTTGCTAATAATCCTCTTCACAGTAGGAACTACAGAATTAATATATTTCCAGAGGTTATCTGGAAGTCCAAGTCCAAAGGCATTAGTCATACTACAGAAATGGCAAGCGTCTTTAGCCTTTAGTTAAATATATCAAGTAAAATGACAGTTTACAAAACAAGGGAGTAATGGCCTGCAGTTAAAACTGACAAGGAGTAGAAAGTCACATACAAGGCAAAACTTTGTGAAGCAACAGTGACTGTGTAAAAAGTGACAGTGCACACAGAAGATTTTTCATTCCTGATCAAATTATTTTGGTAATGGTACATGTCTGCATGTGCCAACATTATTTTTGGTTAGTCCAATTGTCACACGTGGAGTTCTCCCCGAGGAAACCCTGAAACAGATCACTTATGCAGAATGCAGAGAGTCCTGGGAAATTCAGGTTCATATCTCTTATCCTCTTGTTTAAGTTTTTTTTTAAGGACCCAGCTGTGGTCTTGCCCATCCAAACAAAATATCTAATAGGACCACCATGGCTGCTCCATGGGAGAAGATAAGTTGCACATTTGAAGAGCTCAGATGGAAAGGATGAATAGAAGATAGAGGACAAAAATTTGTATTTGCCTTTAATTATTTATAGGTAATTCATTGAAGGAATAACATTTCCTGATTTGAAAGTATGGATTAATTTTAGCAGTCTCTGGGTAGCAGAAAACTACTACATTGGAAACTAGAAAAAATAGCCTTTGGTACTTTTCCAGAGGAGATTTTTTCAAAATCTGAACAATCTCATAGAAAAATTGAAGTCCCTTTCTGATATCTTGGTGACCTAAATGCAAATCAAATTAAACCAATTTGTTCATAGTTTTAAATATTACTTCCCAAAATGAAACAAATGTTGAAACTGGGATTGTACTGGGGACAGAAGTTTCCTTTTTCAAACATACATGCTAGAAACTATAAACTAAAGTGAACTTAGATAGTCTGCTTTTATTGAGACTCCCCCAGAGTAACACAATGCAAATAGACTCAGTGGTAGAGGTGGTCTAGAATGATTTGATGAAATGGTTTTGATCTGAAAGTGTTAGCTCCAACTAAGCTGAAGAGTTTTATGTGAAGTCATCTAAGAAGAATTTGCAGTAAAATGAAGTCCAAGGCGCATCAGAAAACTGCCAGGCTTCATACTAAACTGTCTCATGGCTTGCCTGAAGGACAAACTTCAATCTGTGGCTTTGCTTTGTCTGCTTTTCATGAGAAATTCCTCATCCCAAATACTCCTGGGCTTTCAGGGTTCTACTCCTACCACAGTCCCACTGTAACACTGCTCATGAGACACAAAGTCCCAAAAACTGCATCTCCTGATCAAGCCCAACACGAGTCTGCTTTGTATCAATGAGGATATCTATGGCAAGTAGGAAAAGTGTGGCTGCTTCTTCTCTGAGCCCTCATGAGGTGATAGTTTCTCCTGAACTGAGGGTCTTTGATTCCTAAAACACCTGCTTCATTTCTCACTCTCTGGCTTACCCCAGAGGGGATCATTTGGTGCTTGGGATTTACAATGAAATAAAAGTCCTGAGTTTAAAATGGCTTTAACTCATGGTCTCAGGGAAGAAATGAAATCCCACAGAAGGATGCCACACCCAGAGGAGTTGCTGCCTATTTCACAGTCTTCCATTCCAGGAATTTCCATCTTTCTGGAGTCAGAAGCAGACATTTTTCTTCTTCAAACTGAGAACTATAAATATCAGTTATTGCTAGCAGCCTAACATAGAACAATAGGTCACTCTCTACATGTCCGTGTTAATTGTAGATTTATTAAAGCCTCACAGTGTTAAAACATTGAATCAAAGTTCGTTACAAAGACCACAAAACACTGTACAAATTACATTGCCAAAGTGACTCATCTGTATTTCATGAAGTCAACATGAAATTTTTCTTTGCCATTATAATAGCAAACATTGCTGGATAGTGATAACAGCAAGTTCAGGGGGTCTAGGACTGGACACAGATGTGCTTGTGGTGGGGAACCTGCATTACCTGCAACTGTACTTTAAACTGATTAATCTTGCAATTGGTTTGAACCTGATTTTGCATTAGATTTCCTTTCTCATAATTATCCAGTAAACTAAAATGACTGTCTCCTTGTGCAAAAATATCCATTAAAACTGAAATAAACCAAGCAGTATTTCTGGTATTAGTCATAATAATACAGCAGGCGGTTTAGTTCTCTACTAACAAAAATGAATTCCCTATTCCCCTTCACGCTCTGCTGACCTCTATGGCTCCATTTGTGATTGACCATTGTTGCTGTTCGCTACCCATGGGAATAAAGTATTTACTATAGATAACTTTACTTTGACTTAACCAAGGCCTGGATAAAATAAGATTTCCTGATAAATGCACATGGATGCGAAAAAGTACACTGGTAAAAAAAGACTGTGACAGACGTTAAAGCAAAAGCTCATGGATTATATTAGATTTACTTACAATTAAATCTGAAATTTTCATGTGGGTGGTAATTTATTTGCGGGTCAAAGACTAAAGTGAATCCCTTACCAAACACCTGCTAGGAATATCTAGCCTAAAATTCACAGTTTTCCATCTGGAGGGAATAAAAAAGGGTGGGAAGCAGGCAGCAGGCCTAGATAGCCCACACAGACAGATTTCAGAGAAACCAAATGGTATCAGCTGGAAAACCTGGAGCTGGGACTCTGTAGAGGTCCAAGCCCGCTGCTGGTGATCTCTGGGAGCAGAGGAGTAGGGAGGAGCTGAACTCTTTCAGCAGATGCACTGGCACGTTCACCGTAGCACTGCAGAATCATATTGAGGGAAAAATCTTTCTTTCTGGCTCTTTGTTAGAGTAGCTGAAACTTCCTGCTTGTGAAATGTTTCCTCGGTGCACAAATTGCCCACTTGTTCTGCTTTTCTGACCTTCCATGTGGTTTGGCCAGTACAGTCTGACAGACTGCACAAAAGTCCCGTAAAATCGGATGCGTGGTGCCAGACAGTGATGTGCCCTCATTTTTATGAAAACTACCTCCATTTGGCTGCTGCTGTGGCGATGCAAAGCAGAAAGTAATCTATTCATGAATACCTGTATTCATCCGCTGTACTTGTCTTTGATGGCTAGGTACCAATAATTTAGCAAGTGCCGTGTTCTGACACTCACTCCAGAAGTTCAGACTGTCTCAATGGTATGGCAGCACCAGTAATATAAAGTACACTGACTTCCTCTCTAGAGCAGCATTATTTATGCATGACATGGAATAATGCCTAACAGGAGCAATGAAAGGAAGAAAAGTGCAATGAGCTAGTGTGTATATGGTATGACCTTGTTAACATTTCACGGCAGCATAATCTTTTTGTACTTTCAAGCATGATAAGTTAATGCACACCACTGTGAGACACATTGGAACTGACAGATAGACATGCATTTTAAAAACCCGGCTCAGCAACTGTCACTTTACCACTACACAAAGTGTATGAGGCACTGAAAAATGATGAGGAGAAACCTTGAGGAGTAACAATAAAAATCCTTGCTTGTATTCCTCAGAACACATGCAAATAACCTGCAGCTTCCATCTGCAGATTTTGATGAGAATAATCTAAATGAGACATATATATTGTGACAAAGAATTGAGAGTTTAACTGGAATTGTGAACGTTGGCATGAAAGGCTGCCAATTGCTTGTGAATCTGAGGACTTGGTACCTACACAGAAAGCAAGCAGACAGGGCTGCAGAAGCTGGTCTTGGAAAAGGTTATATAGCACAAGCTGTGTGTATGTGTAATGCAGGATCTCTCTTAGGAATAAACCTGAAAAGAATGAATGGCATGTGAATAGGACACATACTTTTAAACCCTACCACTGTATAAGCTTGTTTAGATTGGGGATTTTGAAACTGGCAAAGCATTTTCTTCCCAAACACCACTTATGTGACAAAGGAACTTGACTAAGTGGGAAATAGTGAGCTGTCAAGTGGATGTTGCATGACATAACACAAAGGTCTGGTATTAGTTGCTTGATCCATAATATACCTCTGTAAGTTCAGGATAAAAAACTGAAAAACACAGATAAATCTTTTGCATCAAATATTTTACTGACAGGCAGCAGCCCTGCTGCATACATTTGGGGTAATTCTGACACCTGAGAATCTTTCAGAAAACTGCTTGCCCTTTATGTAGCAGAATGAAGACTTAGAATTTTTTTTTTTTTTTGTGAGGAGAAAAATACTGTTCCATAGAACAATTAGTGTAGTCCTGAATGTGCTCTTCCCCTGAAGTAGCACCTTTTTCTTTCTCTCCCACCATAATGTACTAATTGAAAAGCAATAAAGGATTTTTGTAAAATCCAAACAACAGCCTCAATTGTGGTCATACCTCAATAGTGTAGACTGCATTTGCCAGGGAAGACCTCATTTCTGAGGACTACCTGCTTTAATGTAAGTTTTAAACAGTTTGAAAATATGTTTATTGTCTTGGTTCTGCTCAACAGTAACTCCACTGCCAAAAGGCCCAGCCATTCTGTCAATGTATTATAGGATAACTCCTCTATGTGATGTTTCTTCCAGTCCTTTATTTGGGTTTCTCGTTCTGTAACATTACAAAATGCAGTTCTTCCTCTCTGAATCATTAGAATGTTCTTACTAGATCACATATAATACATTTGGTCATGACTGAAGTTCTGGTGTAGAGTTTTTTCCCAAATTATATAGCTTTTGGGTAATGGTGAATGAAATTGGTTGTAACATGGTATTTAAAGATAACTGTAAGACTCCTGAAAGATAAACAGGTAACTTTCTGAATAAACTACTGTGACCCTGAGGGACACCTGGAGTTCTTATATGTGCTAGGGTTATAAAATTCTCATGGAAAAAACCCACCAAACTTTCTTCATTCTTTTTTTGAAAATGAAAAATTTGAGGAGTGATTGAAATACAGGTAGAAATAATTTTATTTTGGTTTAATGATGAGGAGTACACCAATAGCTTCTACAAGTGTGTAGAAAATACAAATATATACTTTAAAAGTTAAATTAGGTAGAGGATAGTGCTTTAAAGGGAGGTTTTCTACCTGTAAAAAAAAGAGAAATTTTCTCTGACAGTTCCTGTGTGAAATAGACCAGTGGAAAAATAAACTGGAGAGCACTGCCATATTGTCTTGTAAACTAAAGGAAATGTTAACCATACAGGTCTGAAATAGTAGGTATCTTGAGCTTTAATACAAAACCCCCATATTTCTAAATTAAAAGCTTGACAATGTACATGACGTCCTCATACATGCATTCATGGTAATGTAATACATGCAGTGAAGTAGTATATGCTAACAATAAATTTGGCTCAAAAAATGTTGCAATTATAGTTGCCATAGCATTGGAAAGTTTAGTTAGAGAATAAATGCACTGGAAATACCTAATCATTTCACTGGGAGTACTGTTCATTGTTGAATGTGGTTTTAAACACTGAAATGAAACAGTAAATGCAGCAATAAAATAAATCAGAAATTACATATTTTTAGACATTATTCCATCCTTTTCTCTATTTTTATTCTAAAAGAAACACTTTCCTGAATTTTTCTTATTTTTTTTCCCAAGGGTCTAGTTTTTCCATCCCAAGCCTTCCAAAAGGATTGAAGGAAGGACTAAGGAGGATGTCTTCCAGAATGACTTCAAACTCCTTTCCATGACCATAAATCATGGAAGAAAATTTGTTAAGAAATCTGATGACATACACTGTTTTCATAGCATGAGTCATATCTTTCAGCCAGGCTTGGAATGAAAGAAAATAAGAGGGAAAGGGCAAAAAGAGGAGGAAGGCATAGCACTGGCTCCAGATCATCTATGAACTGCATGTGTTATGGTTGTCCCTCCATCAGGAGACCAGAAATGAGGCAAATGTAAACTTCAGATATGGACCTGGATCTTCCCTGTCTCTTTGGTATTCATGTCAATGTTTGCTTGTAGTTGCATTACAGAGAGATGAATCTGCTGTAAAATAGAGATTCCAAATGGAAAATTCCCAGACTCCATGGAGATGTCCTCCTGTGTTTGGCTTCCAACTGCAAACCTGAATACACATTTGACCTTTAAAAGAATTTGGGAGAGTCTTTTCTTTAATTTTTTTCTGACTTTGGAGGGTGTGTCACTCCCCATTAAAATCACAGCTGCAACCAGAGCACTTCATCTGACTGTTTTTTATACAGCGAGATGCATCTTTCATGAAATCATGATGGACATACTTTCTAATAACAAGGGGAAGGCTGGCTTCTTCTTCAAGTAATCGTCAAAGAACCCCCAATTGTAATGCAACATAAAGATTATTTTCTATCTCATAAACTGTATTAATCCCAAGACCATTAACAAAGTTTAAAAAAAAGCCTTTAAGAAAGAATTTTCACAAAAATGATGGCTTACAAAAATGGCAGAGATACATTGAAGACCTTAGTAAAAAGGAACAAGTATTTGGCCTCCATAAATCTTTTTAAGTTTCTCATCATCATCATTATTACTATTAGCTCAGTGAAGTCCGTATACCAAAGCAGTGATAAATGTCAATAATTGTTTTTACACACGATTGAGTGTTTTGTTTTAAGACTGTGTATCACCAGTGATGGATAAAACTCTAGAGGTTTGGACCTGAGGTTGTTCATACAAGCAACTTGTAGCTCATATCTCTGTTTTATCCTGAGATTGGAACCAGACTAAAGAATAAATTTATCTCCCTGGGGAGACTGAGAGGTGTATGTGCTTTCAGAATAGAGCAGCTTGGTTAAAAAATTACAATTATATCTGAAAAATCTCTGGGATTCATTTCTGCAAAATTAAAAGCAGCATTTATTTTCCATATTTTCATTTTAGAGCAGTTGTGCGCCAAACCTGCTTTAATCTCTTAAGCTGAGCAATGTTTTGATGGAATCATGAAACATAAGTTCTTTCCACTTTATTCATCCCCTTTCAATTCTCCAAGTCTTTCTCTGCATCCTTGAAAACAATCCCTGTCTTCAGCAGCATCTTTCAACTCCAGCACTGCCCCTCTTGCCATCCAGAGTGTCTATTGCCATTTCATTTTTGTCTCTTTTCAATGATTCCCTGTCATATGATGCTGAGCTCTACCCAAAACTCAGGGGAGTCAGACTTAATTTTAGACAGAGGCCACAGTGGTTAATTTTAAATTCAGATCCAAATCTGCAGTTTCCTGTGTCTTTGGCCTTTTTTGATACATCTTTCCAGCTTTGGCACTCCCATGCTTATTTCATACTCACATTCCCCAGTGTGTGGGAGTGCTGTTGTTTGGGTCAGAGAACTGGAATTCCGGAGTCAGGAACTCATATTCTCCTAAATTACTCCCTTCATGGCTTTTACGACTAGCTGTTAACTTGTTTATTTCAATGACACTGACATAGGGTGTTTCTCTTTTTTAATGCCAACTTGACACATAGTTGACATAATTTTTGGAAGTTCTGTTTATCTAATTTGGAAAGCAATATCACTTTGAAGCTATGAAAATTGTCTCAGTTTCTTAGTTTGGCCTCTGTGAAACTGAAGCATATTAATTCAAGAACAACTTTCGAAAATGAGGTGCTAACGCGTCCAAATTATCCATCATCTACCTAAACAAAAGAATTATTTACTAACCTCACAGAATGGAGTTTGGTTGCTTTTTCTTGCAGACCCAGATGCCTCCCCAACCTTCTTATCTTCCTGGCATCCAGATGCTCTATTCTTCCCATCACCAGGAGGGTTGTCAAAGGTCACAGCCTGCGGATCACTGAACTAGATTAGCCTTGCAAATTACTATAGCCCTAAACCCTCTCATCCAAGATAACAGCAAAATGGCCCTAACTTAGTCAAGGATTTTTTTTACCAGATTATTACTATCTCCAAAAATGCAGTTATCACATATTTTAGTGCACTTACCACATCCTTCAAATTTTGCAAAGCACTGCATGCTATTTTACAGCAGCTCAGGAGCATGCCTGCATTAGACACAGCATGTTCTCCACTTGTTTTACTTAAGCAAAGACCTTCATCAGAATTATTTTCCTTGCTTATAGCATGAAATATTGATTGAAACCATCACTGCAGAGAAATACAAACATTCTCCCAGACAGCGCTGGAATTTGGCTCACAAAATGTACGGGAAAGGCAGAGAGAAAATTTATATTCAAGGCAATATCTGTGCTCCACATTGAGCCAAGAATCTGAGTTTTCCTTTCAGAAGCCATCAGAGGTGTTATTGCCAAATCTCACCATTAAACCAGGACACATTATTTTTGGGTTTTAGTTTTGATTCTCTTATGGGTTTACAATTTTTTTTCCATATCTATTTTGCATTTTATTCTACACGTCTTCTTAAGAGATTGAAGTGCTCACATGCTGTACAAATTTAGGTTTCCACACCCATTCCTATTTTTTCAGTTTTAGGAGGTACATTATAACATGTGAAATCAGTTTTTTACAGAGCCAATAGTAACAGAGGTGCATATTTTGGCAGATTAATAATTCTCTTTACTGTAGATCTCATGAATTCTTCTCTTTTTTTTACCTTCTTCCCTCATGATTTTAAAGTCCAGCCAGTGATTTCAGTGGTCAAGTCACATTTATACAATTATATGCTTCAAAGGCATTTTTAAGGAGAAAATTGAACAAACAGAAAAAGATGAATTGGCAACATGAACACTTTACTCTTTAATAACTACCATAACCATTAAAAAACCACAAAACTTTCTAATTTAAAGTAGAAAACATATTTTCTAACTTGGTGGTATCCACCATCACTATTATCACCACCACAAAAAACAAGAGTAGGAACCAGAAGTGGTGCATGATCAGTCAGCTCCATAAAAGAGGGATCACAGTTGGTTTGGGTTTCCTGTCCCTAACTTTAGCATTCTGAATGTTACATGTTTGCTCTGAATTAGTCACATAGGATTTCTCAGCAGGCAACCTCTCATTTTGAATTGATGAGTATAGATCACCCTCTGGACCTGGCTGTGTCTCTCCAAAGATCTCAGAGGGACCTACATACTGACTTAGAATAGATGTCCCTGTGTTTTCCTAATGATGGAGCTATACTATTACCATGTTTGTAATGCACATCTGTTTGTGCATGAGTTTTGCTGAACATGTACATAAACATACACATACAAATGTGTAAATAAATGTGAATAAATAAATGTAAATAAATATGTATATTTTAATGTATTATAACCAAATTCCACAATCTAGATACACCAAAGTTGGGATAATGAAATATAAACACACAGTCTGCTTTCCCACAACCAAACTTTAAATTATCTAAATTGCTGTGTCTTCTAAATTGAAAACAAAGATGCATATGTTTGTTCCTTGCCATTCAACCCAATCTGGCCTAGTCAAAATGATTTACTAGCAAAGGTCACCATGCCCATGCAACAATACAAACATGCCCGGGTAGCAATTTCCCTATAGTAGAACAAGGCTAAAGCAGTGCTGTGGCTGGGGAGATGCGGCAGATATCCTGCAAGCCAACCCTTGAAGCAGGAATCAAAAATGTTCAAGACGGTGATGGTATCTGAGGCCTTACATACAATTACTGAAGAAGTTCACAGCCTTTATCAGCATTTTCTTTGTAAACCAAAAAACCTTGAATCAAAACAATGAAGAAATTCTCCACCTATTCCTTTAAGGAATCTAAGCAGAGAAACCCATAAACTATTTGCAAAATGTACACATTTTTCTAAACCTCCCCTGAATTCCCTTAAAGGTACTGATTTGGAAAAATGATGGAGAAAATGTTCAGTTAAATGTATTAGTAATTTATTGTACCAAAACCAGCACCCTTATGCATTACATAGCAGCTATGGAGTAGACAATGTGATCTGATATATACATATGATACCATATGGCGTGATTATTGACCTATCCATGTGAAATATGGATTATGCAAAACATTCAGAGCTGGTACAGCTAAGGCTTGGAGCCTAAGCAGAGATGATAGGACAGTGTGGCATGTATTTTTTTTCTCCTGGCACCTGAACACAGATGGTAGCTCTTTTTACAGACTATCAGCCTCAGGAATTCCTCCTTCATGCTGTTTTTATTTTGGTGTGTTTTCAAAGGGTGTATTTCTTCTTTGGTACCATAAGGACAAGAAAATAACAGTCTGAGTCTGCTTTATTACAGTTTCTAAAGAACAAAAATAACACATATAGATGAAAAGGCTATTCCATTTTATTTTTCAAATACTTGGAAATGCAGATAATGACCTTGCTTGGCTTTTGTTAGTGCAACAGCAATTTCATTGCAATGCACAGTGTAATTCCACAGAGGTTGAATCTCCTCTTATGAATGAAACATTGATAGGCAGAGTTGTATTTTTATCACATCACCATACCCTTGTTTTATTTTCACTTCTATGGGGTTCTAGTAGTGCTTGGTTCTAGTACATGAGTATGCAGTTATCCCTACACTTTCCTGGTCCTGTTTTTTCAGCATTCCTGCAGACTCTCCCATGACAGGCACAGTGAGCAAGGTGGGCAACACACATCTTCCCATGGTAATGCTCATCAGTGCACAGCAGGATCAAAAATGGTTTATGTGGATTATGTGCAACTCCTTCATTTTAGCAGATTTTTATTTGCATTATAACACTTAGCATATTTTCGGATAAAAAATACAGCACAAAAAATGGCTCATTTGGTTTTCAACACTCTGTAGGATATGGATCACCAAAGATTAATGCTATAAACAAAAAAGTCAGAACAATAATAATACCTGTCTAGAAAGATAAATAGCTATGTTCCTCTTACATTAGCTGACAAAACACTGTCAGAAACTCCTATATCCCAAGGACAGCATCTTTTCTGAATCATTATTGCCATGCATTTCTTATAATTTCTTTAATAGGTGGGGAGCTGGAATAGAAAAGAAATCTTGGCCGAAGCACAAGGATTTCTTAGATGGAGTACACCCACTGAGATGTTTGTGGAAGCAGCTGTAGGCAGAAAAATTATTCAAGTGGGATCTGAAAATGATTCTCAGAAGGAGTGAAACAACATAAACAGTCAGCTCATTTCCACCTTTGCACTGTATTTAAAATAAAAGAATAAATGCTGCACTATGAGCAGACAGAAAGTGTGTTAGGAAACCCTCAGTATTCCTTATCAATCTATTTTGGAAGAATTTTTGGTATTGGGAACACTGATAAAGTGATTAAAGAAAGTACTTTCTTTTCTCATTAAAGTAATTTACCGGCTACTGTAGTCAACCATATCATTAGACTTCATGAATACAGTTCTCCAAAAGTAGCTCCAAACTGTGGTTTCAGGCCCCAGTAACTTCCTAGAAGTCCAGCTGATACTCTTGCTCCTTTCACTGCCAGACCTTTTCGTGTCCAACGTGAATGTATTCATATGGTTTATATCCATGTGTCGTAGTGCCCCTCAGAATAAATGTCCTTTTGCTCCTGGAGACATGCTTAGAGAAATAAATTGTGCCTTCTCCAAGACTTTCCTTTGCAACATAAAACCAACAAAGTCCTTTTTAATTCTGTCATGTGATGGGGTTTCTGTTCTGTGAGTATTGTCCTAGTCTTTGCTTTCACCTATTCCTTTCTGAGTTCACCTTTCGGTGGTAGATCTAATTGAGACTGCTCTAACTGTGCCCCATGTAATCAATAGCTCTTTAAACCACAAAACATACCATAAATCTGTGTTAATACTTAAAAATCTAAACCCAAAAAATGGCCCAGCATCAGAAAGGCATCAAGAGAAGCATAAGGACATGTGATATTCTTATTTTTTGAAATTCAGATTCGTGGGTCACCAAACATTTAAACCTTATTTGACGACAAAATAATTTGCTCATTTTTCAGCCAAAGGACATGACTGATCTCAGCATGCAGCTAAGCATATCAGTTTCTTAATGGTATTAAAGAGAAGAAAATTTGATAGGGATGGGACTTGTGGGAGTGATTATTCCAGGCTGAGAAACTGCATATTAGCTTTAATAATACTGTGATAAATCCATACTAAAAGAACTTATTATTATTTGTATTTTTTGCACTCTTCAGTCCCTGAAGCCTTTAGACAAAGAAAGAAATTTGTGTCCCTGCCCATCCTGTTCTCCACAGACACAGGAGGAGTCCAGGATCCCTGCCAGTTGTGTCCTACTCTTCCTTTCTGCTTTTATAAAGCACTTTATGTACATAAATTTTTACCTAACATTTTGTATTGTGCTATGTATTTTTTTAAAATGTAAAAAATACCTACCCTGGAGTTGGAAGAGAAAGCTGCAAGACGGTTCAATATTTATCCCCCTTCAAATGTGACTGTCTGTTCTGGAGGATGCCAGGTGCTTCAAACACTGCCAAACATATGGCAGGGCTGCGGCGCAGCCGCCTTTGACAAGGAGCTGAGCTAATGGCCCCACATGCATTTCATTTAAAAATATGGACAACTATTCAATCAAAATGAATTTTGTCATCTTGGTCAAAACCACATTCAGTCTGTGTTGAGAGACTTGAAAGGATGCTCCGCTGCCCATATTTTATAACAATGACTCATTCAGCTGCTATAATCCCAGTCAGATACAGTACAATGCTATTCCTCGCCTGTTCCTTTTCTTTCAGCTGTAACTTTTCCCCTGCTATGCACAAAACCCTGTGGTTGTCAAGAAGGTCTTGTTAGCACCTGATTTTTAGGGGCTAGCTACTTATATCCAAGGCTTTGCACTTTCATACTCCTTTTCCCCTCTAACTCTGACCCTTTTTCTCTGAGTATGAAAACATATCTCATCTTTACCTTGCAGCTACAGGACAGGAAAGCAGCTACAGTTACAGATCTGTATGATACAAACTTTTTCTTGATTTGTCTGATGAAAAATTTAGAGGCAAGTAGAAAACATTATTATCTCAAAGCAATTCATTTACAAAAGCATAACAACCCTACCAACCCCAGCAGAGCCAGCAGATAAGTCAGCTGTAATAATTTTTCGTTTAAAAGGGATTTACCTTCTATCATGGTTTCCTAGACTGGTTCCAATGCTCATTAAAAAAATTGGTTCAAAAAAAGCCTTATGATATCCTGCACCAAGCAAACAGTGAACCTCCTCCCTAAAAAAACCCATAAAAATAATAATTGGCAGAAATAAGCATATAAAATGATCTGTGGGGCTTGCTAGAAAGACATGCTCCATTTCAGGAATGAGACTAACTTACAATTAAAGGCATGAAGCAATTTTAGAGGTTATGATCAAATTAAATGAAAATAATCTTTTGTAAAATAAAAGAATAATAATTAAGTAATCAAACATACAGTGCTAGGCTGCATTCATATCAGGATATGAAATTTCCCCTAATTTAGCAGGGGAAAAAAAAGGGAGGAAATAATAATTGTGTGTTGCCCACAAAGAAACAAATCTATATATAAAAAATATGCTACCTCCCTCTATTGCTCCCTCTTCTCCCTCCCATGCTGGGTGGGTGAGCTCCAGACTTGACATGCTGGGCTCTGTGTGGGATCGCCCAGCTGAGCACTGGGGACCCACCTCTCCCCACCTAGCAAAAACCATCACTTTGCTGGTGACACTTCCCCCAGCCCATGGCCCCAGAGGGTCTGAACCTGCTGTGACAAACACCCTCTGCCCAAACCTGCAGAGCAAAGCTATGGGGAGGCTCTGGCCTGGGGCCACAGGGGTGCCCAGAATCTGGGTCTGGATTTCTTAAAAGGGCTCTCCATTTGATTCTTGTTGGGGTGGAGGGGGTGGAAGGAGGAGCTAAGGGTAGATTATTCTAGCTAAATAATCAGCAGACTGAAGTAAGTGGCTAGACCACAGGTATTTGGAGACTGTAAACGTGGTGTATGCACTGACTGACTGAAATAGCTTCTCAACAGCTGTAAGCTATTACATAGACACTGGGCTTTTCTATCCTTTATTAACAGCAACTGAAAAAACTGCTCAAATTTGGTTTTGTCTTATGCACAGCATTATGAAAAAAGAATGAAAAAATGTTCCTCTATAAATTGTTACCGCATTTCTAAAGACATGATGTCATAAAAATGCAAAATAAAAACTGCATAAAAATGCAATTAAACTGGGCTAGAACTTAATTAAAGTCCTATTTCTTTAACTCTATAAACTATTTTAGGGAAATATTTGTATCTACCTACATATGCATAGTTCTTACTTGCAATCAGAGTGGAACATTTGAATTATCATTATTACGCTTACGGCCAGTGAATGTGGCTATTTGTCAGCTTGTATGAGTTTTCAGGGATGATGTCCTCCTGATTAAGGACCGAAGGTCACTTGTGGAAAGGTCAGTGAACATCTTGCTCTGATTCAAAGATGGGGAGAGACAAGCCCCTGCACATCACATCCGACTGTGTCCATTGTGTGTGTGAATGGGAACAGCTGGACATTGTTTAACAATCATCCTTATGGGCACAGGCTATGTCACAGCACCTAAGCAGCCTCTAAGGTCCTCCAGTGTGAATATATCCACCTTTCTAGAAGCAGATCACTAAATAAAACAGGTGACAATGCTTCTTTATGCAATTAAACCAGCCAGGTATTCGCTCCCACTTGGGAACATAACACGTTGTGGAAAAAAATGGATGAAGGAAAGAAAATTCTGCTAAAGACATGAAAGTTGTACAGTGTCTGTATAATGAGTGAAAGAAAGAATTTCTTATGCTTAAGAGTATAACAAATAAAATGCAAAGCAGACTCACAGGTTATGGGAACGTATTTTCAAACTGATGAGCAGAGACAAGTTGAACTCCTGACCAGCCAAGAGATGCAAAAACCCTAATGAGTTGTAAAATGGAGTCTTACAGTTTTTTGAATGGGACTGAGAGGTAGGCTGAGAAGAAGTTTAAACTTGTGATGAGTCCTTTTGTTCTTTGTTTTCAAAAGAAGGAGGCATTTGTTCATTGTGATCATTTGCACCCCAGCTATGTAATCTCATGCCTCACATTTTTCTTGGCCTTTATAAAGACCTTTTATTTCCTTTCTTCCCACCAACTTCACTGCTGTGATTTTTTTGGCTCCCATCTGGAGTATCAGAGATAGATCTCAACCAGACACAGGACAGGATACATTGGTGATTCTGCTGAAATATAAATATCTTGAGTGCCTTTGAGGTATACCCAGAAGATTATACCTGCCACTTGACAGATCTGGGGTGGCAAAGGAATTTTCCCCAAAATCAGATTGGTGGGGGTGATTGAATTATCTGCCTTTATCTGTAGGATAATGTGGTAGAATGGTTAGGATCATCTGACAAATAACTAACATCATAACTGCTAATGAAAACAGAACTCAGCAGTGAAAAACCTTGATCCCCCAGCTGTCTCTGTGATGTATAACAATGCATTTGGACCTTTTGCTATAGATCTGCAAGTTGTCACAGGGAGCTGGCAAGATTTTTGTGGCTCCTTTGTGGCTGAGCATCTATTAAATGGTCAAATGCAGTAACAAGTAACTGGGCTTAGTGATCTAACCAGTCCTTTTCAGTTCATATTCACATAGTAATTTTACTTTTTGCATATACTAGGCCTGCTAAGCAAAAGAGAGAAAGGTAAGTGATGTCTCACTATAAGGGCATCGTGAAGTGGCAGATTTTCAGCATCAGTTTCCAGATGAATGGCCTGGTGGTTTTCACTGGAATCTGAGGTCATGACTGTGTGTGTAGCACTACTAGGACAGATCTGCTGAATTACCAATAACAATGTGTTCTCTTGTTCTGATGCTGTAGAATTCGTACGTATTTGTTTGGCAAAAGCTTCTATTTCAATGTCTTAAATATCTTATTAAAATAAGTATTCTGCTATTATCATTTAATCCAATGTGTTATGAATATGGCATTTGACAGTCTATGGCTGAAAATTCCAGCTGTCTTTCTTGCTTAAGAGCATAAAGTTTTACAGCCGTATGTGGCAAGCCACTAGGGTCAGCAAAAAAGGAGCCTGAATTTTCTATGCAGATCAGGAAAGCTGCTGATGAATTGTTATTCTTCCCCTTACTGGGGATCCCAAGAGACCAAATGATCTGAATTACATCCTCACCACTAGCAGATCTGTCTCTCAGGGGAAAGGTCAAAAATAAGATAGGGCAAGGAGAACAGGCAAAGGGTTGAGCATGCTTTGAAGTCTTCAGCCCAGTGTGGCAACACAAAATGCAGGCATGAGGGGCTGGTTGAAGGGCTATCCTGATTCCCACTCCAGAGAATTCCTCATGTAAATCCCCACAGGAAGATATTTTGTTAAGTGGTCTGGATGAAAAAGCTAAAGGATGGTGCTTGGCAGCAGGCGATGGCTTCTTTGGAAATCAGGGAGGAGAAGGCAGAGAGACGAGAAACAAGGCAATCGCTGGCAACTGTCCAGGGGTTGCTGTTCTCCATGCAAACATCTTCTACCATCGAGGTCATGACACAGTAGGGTACTCAAAGCTTATCTGTGGTGAGACAGGGGAAAAACAAGAGTGAGAAAGCCAAGGAAGAAGTATCTTACCCAGGTGGAAGAGAGCAGATTCACAACACTAACATTTGCTAGCAACAGCTCTGGGCTTCAAAGTCCCCTAGATATGGTACAGGACTTCATTTTGCTGTGTAAACTTCAAACAAAGAGACTGCTGCTATCCCATAGTTTTCCTGAGTAGTAATTTAATCTTAGTAATTTCCTCCAGGCAATTTAAACTTTATTCTCTATAAATCAGACTAGTAAAATAAGAATAATACAGAAGGTACAGAGCTAATTTCATTTATTTATTTTGAAGTGGTGCCAGAGGATCTGTTTTGAGGCTTCTTACAATCAGGTGTGGATGAGAGATAAGTCATAAAACTAGGACCTGGATCAATTTCTGTTGATTTTGCTCTCTATTCATGCTATTATACCAGCTGTCCATGGAATATATGAAACACTGTTTAAATAGTTAAACTACTCTAGACTTCTGAGTTAGAAAAATGACAGTTTGTGATGAGGACTGAAAAAAAATTCAGATCAGGAAATGTAACTCTTTCTCTAAACATTCAAATAGCTTTCTTTTTTTTTTTTTTTCTGAAAGGCTGCCAGTGAAGCCATCCTAAGTGGTTTTTAAATTATTTTGAGAAACACAACTTCAATGTCTTAAAATGGATGTTAGACATGAAAGATCATTCAACTCTAAAAAGGACAACTTTTGTTCAGTTGTAATGAATATTTAGCTAAAATGCACCAAATGGCACCGAAGTCCTGCTCTTTTTCTTCAACTGTTTTCTGGCAAAGACTAGGTGAAATATGAAGCCCAGGCAGGAAATGGATGGGGACAGTAAAGAAGCAATAGGAAAGGTAGGAAACAGCGGATGTCTTACATGAAGCATATGCTCTCCTATTGCTTCTTTACTGAAGAGAAGGAAAGAGTATTTAAGCCACTTCACCCTACCCTGACTTCTGGGCTGAGTCTAAGGTAGCACGATATTTTTCAAATATTTTCTAGGGGTGTGTGTGGATGTCAGTCCTGAGCATGGGACTTCCAGAACCATTTGTTTCTCAAACAGCTCTTCCCAGCTGGGGAAGCAAGTATTAAGCTGGAATGTGCCAGCCCTGTGCTGCTGAGGATGGCAAGGGCCAGGCAATGTCCAAGCATTTATCTTCACCTTGTCCAAGAGGCTTCCTGAAGCCTTCTCATCTCACACCGAAAAATCCTCACTCACATCACCTGCAGCTGGGGATTTATTTACAGAATAGCTTTCATTAATTTTGATAAAAAATCAGTGTTGGCAGAAACCACTTTTCTCACTACCAAGACTTCCTTTTCTATTTCATAAAGTATGTCAATGGCACACAGTAACTACATCAGGCGTTCTAAGGCTAGGGATGAAGTGAGGAACACAGAAGTAGCCATGGGAATTCAGGGGAGCAATATTAATTGAACTATCCCAATTGTAACCACAGAAGGGACAAGGAGAGGTCCAGTCCCTGGATCCAAAGCCAGGCTGCTGATGTTAACCCCATTGTGGCAGATGTTTATCTGAGCAGTCCTTAGGAGGCTTGGTTACAGAGATCCTTCAGTCTGCTTCCCTTGTTTCTGAGTTTATCTGTCTGATGGTGAGAAACAGTCACTTCAGTGCCTGGCACTGAATGTACTCTAGAGTTTAACACCTTCCTTTTGAAAAACTGAAAAATATAAACAACTAAACAATGTCCTCCCTAATAAGGAGTGTTTAAAGGAAGATGCGATTCACATCCTTTTAACTATTCCTCGCTTTCTTTTTCCTTCTGTCACTTCCCTCTCTAATAGAGCAGGAGGTGTGATACAAATAGCAAACCAAAAGCAAACACCAAGCAGAGCCTCTGACTGGATGCTTTCTCTGACCAATGGTTTTAAACCTCTACTTTCCCAGGAAGTGCAATTTTACCAAGCACCTTGTAAATCAAAGGAATATGGACCTCTCAGCAGTGAAGTGGTTGATTTGTCAGGGAGATAACAGTGGGAATGTAATTTCTATCAGTAAGGCTGATTCAACCTTTTCTATTCATGAAGATTTTGATGGATTATGTGAGACCAAGTAGAGCAAATGGACACACCATTACATTCATGCAGTAAGATGTTCTTCGGCAGCTTTATCCCTAAGTACATTTGCAGGACTACTAGGGTGCTAGCAGTGTTGTCCCAGTCTACAGAACTCATGATGACAGTAAAAGGGAGATATCAGAAACTGTTGAAGAGGTGTTGCTTGAGTGGAGCACACTGCTGTCTAGGGACATGGCTGCTTTATATTTACTCTAATACTTCTACTGAGAGGAAATTAGCCAACATTTTGCTGAAGACACTGTTTGCTGCTAAAGGAAAATGTATCTCCCGTCCAGGAAGGGGTGCATTGCTACATTCACTGATCTCGAATCAGATGCAGAGGTATAAGGAAAGTATAGATCTGACCAAGGGAGAGCCTGTTACTCTCCAAACAAAACAAAATCCAACAAGAGAGGTTTCTGTCTTCTGGAGCCAGAAAGGAGCCTGCAGAAATTATAACAAGGCATTGCTGTGGCTCATTGCATCAATAACCATTTCCCATGCTATCCGAGCTGCTTGCTGTATTTATCTATTTTCTATTGTCTTATATTTAGTTCATGAGAAGTCTGGGAGTGAAACCATCTTCTCTGTTTGAACAGGAGATATCAAGTTCTGAGCGGGCTAATTGCTACTTTAATATAAAATAACAGACAATAACAATCACCATATAATAACTGAATATTGGGGATGGTAGGGCATACTGTTCCCTCTGGTAGCAACTGATGTTATAGCAAAACTGAGTAATCATCATCTACTGCTGAAAGGAGCAGAAAAGGCTATGTCCTCTATTTATACCAGTTGGGGTGCTCTCTAGTTTATCTGTGAAGACAGGCTTGCAGACTCTTGAAATATATTTTGGGAGATAATTGGATCAGTTCTTCCCAGTGGACGTAAAGCAATGAAGGCTCTGATGAGAGACAAAGGGAGAAGGATTTGTTCACTGAAGAACATAAGTTCCAAATTAAACATGAGAAAATATGGAGCTCAAAGAGGGGCTTGAGGAAGGAAGGGGGTAGAAAAGCAGAGATAAAGGAAAATAAAGGGATATTGTAGAAGAAGCATAGCTGTGTGTTGGAGTGCATGTTGCTGGGCATGGAAATGAGAGGAGATGTCGTCATTCTGCTTTCTGTGCACTGAATCTTTAAATGTAGATGAATATCTTTCCTTGCTGTGGAGGCAGCTCCAAGGCAGCTGCTGTCTTGTGTTTCAATGGAGATGCAAAGTAGTACTAGAGCAAGAAGGTTTCCTCCTCTTTGTTGACCAGCAACTTCTTTTTAAATTATTTGATTTTCACTTTCTGTGGTTTGGTTTTTTTGTTTTGTTTGGTTTGGTTTGGTTTGGTTTTTTTTGGTGTTTTTGTTTGTTTGTTTGTTTGTTGTTTGGTTGGGTTTTTTTGGTTTTTTGTTTTTTTTTAAGTTGCCTTTGTACAAGAAATGAAAGCAATCTGGTCTGGAAGATAAAAGCAATATATACTGTAAACTGAAAAATTAATTCTTGTGGGAATTGCTGATTATATATAGCAGTGCTGGGCACCTACTGCCGACCAGTTAAACCATCCCTGCTGTCAGATGGCACCAGGGTTGTTCTCCCCCACCAGGAACACAGGATTACATAACATGTGGTGTCAGTGACATGGACACCCATGTTGCAGTGAACCACACACCTCCAACTTTCTCCTGTCCCAATTTGGATTATTTCCATCACTACCCAGACTCAAAATTCTCAGAATTAAAACATGCCATTAGTAATCAGTTCAGCACATCATGCCCTCAAGTACAGTCAGGATGACTCACAGAGCAGTTTTCTTGTCCAGCTCTTGTATTGAGAGCCATAAATCAGTTGGTCAATCTCAGCTTTTGCCTCCTTGTCCCCATAATATTTCCACCTGCACATCATATACCTTAACACACAGTACACATACATGCTCCATGTCTTTCTGAAAGTCTCTGCAATTTGAATAATTACATGCAAATAGGGTCACCATACCACAGACCTTTAACTAGCATTAAATCCCTTAAATATCATTTGTTGTAGAAGATACTTAGGGTTATTCTCATTCCTCAGTGAATTTATTCCACGACTAAAATTTATGCATTTTTTTCTAAATGTGCAATAATAGCCAAAGCACCCACTTTCATGTCTTAACCTTATATTGATGGAGACAGGACAAAGCTCATAGCGCTGAATTCCATCTTGAGTTCAACCTGTTCTATTCAGTGCAGAAGAATGTACAGAGCTGGGCACTAGCTTTGACTCAAGCATGAGAAATAGGAAAGATGTGTAAAAATACATGTGATTATGTACAAATTACACATATGAAAAAATTATAGTCGTGCAAGTTTATCCATCAAGAAAATGACAGCCTATGGGGCCCCCTTCTTTCCCATCAGTGACATGAACTGTTTTGTAAATATTGTCTGACCACTTACTAAATTGACTGCCTATAGAGATTTTCTTCTGATTCATGCTCCCATTAAATGGCTTAAAAATTTTTGTATGCAAGGAATGTACTTGACTACTGAATTACTTTGGCATGAAGGATCGCTCGGTAACAAAGAATAATGTCTTTTATGCAAGACAGAGAGCTTTCCAGGAAGCAGAGTCAATGCTATGGACATAATTTGAACAGCTCTATGTGTTTGACAAGCTCCCTAATCCACTTCCATTAGAAAAAAGAAAAAATGAAAAAATATAGAGTCTCTAACTTTGCAGAAATGTCCATGTACAGGAAGAGAAAGGAAAACTGGAAATAACACCTGAGTCTTGTTACCTTCTGTCCCCTCAGAAAAATTCTATTGCAAGTATTCAGTTACAGTGGTGTGTAGAATATAAGAGCTTGAACAGAATTTAAAAGAGTATCTATTAGTGAATGGCACACTAAATAAAAGAAGATGTATGGCCTTTCAGCCTCTAGGTCACCAGGCCAAGTCCAGCTCACACAAGCAGTGGTGGTCATTGTCATTTGAGGGCTTCATGGTCAATATGACATTGGCTTCTGAGCCATGAACTGCCACATTAGAACTCTTGCTCCTCACCAGGAGATGAAGACATGACATTGCTTCTGCAATCCTCTGCTCATTTAAATTCAAATCACATTAATATTTGAGGATAATAACTATCCTGGTAAATGCATGTACATCTTGAATGCTGCACTACCTTTCATATTATAAGCATTAGTGCTAAACAAGGGCACAGTAAAAATGCATATCACTTAACAATATCTTTTCATTGGTCCAAACAATCATGCAGGATACAAACTAGTGGACGATCGGACCATGCCTGTAATAAAAATTCTTGAACAATTGAAAGAATTCTGGTACATTTACCTTTAAATAAAAAACTTGGCTGCCTTCTTTTTACATTATCCAGAAAACTCTTCTCCAGAAGAACTAGAATGGTATTGGCGTATAATGCTCCCTTTTGAGAGGAAGAATCTTAAAATACTTACTCATTTTTGCTTGGTATCCTCTCCTACCCAAGGAGTTTTATACCATGGAGTATTTTAACAAGGATTATAAATGTATGTGAGGAGGGAAATTCCTTTTTTTCACAAGTGAGAGACCAAGTGAATAAAGGCTATCCTGTTCTTTCTAAAATTAAAACTGTCCTCAACTACCTGCAATCAGGAATATTATTGTAATACTGGAACTCAATCCATCTTCCTTACGACAACGACCTTTTCTGTAGTGTTTTATGCTGCAAAATTTTAGCAGCACTCACTTGATAGACACTTTGCCCTACAACAGTTTTCTTGGCACTGATTTCCATCCTTCTACCCCCATATTTTGATATGTGTTTAGCAATTTATTCTTCAATCCATCTGCAACATTACTTAAATATGGATTTTTGTTGTGAGTAAAAAGCATTATGGTCACAGTAAACTTTCAATTTTCCCAGTGCAACTACATTTTATCCGCAGAAAGCTAGGCGTGAGGGGGAAATGGAGGTAGATAATTTTTATTTAAAGAAAGCTTCATTTTGCAAATGATGGAATTCACACAGTTTAAAATTAAGGCTTGAAAGCTGGGATGTGCAGGCTTGAAGACTGAACCCAAATCCTCTAGCAGAATCCATCAGGTACTTCAGCACACCCATCAGTTTTGCCACCAGTCAGTTTGCATATTTACAGGATCCTAAACTACACTGGAGCAATGGTGCTCAGAAACAGCAAAGAGGAGTCAGAAGTCTGGCCCCGGGAGGAGGTTTGAAGATATGCTGCCTACGTTCTCCAGTGGACAAAGCATCAAAGTGCCTCACAAGAAACGCTGCATCCTTTCAGCCACCCTGGACGTCACAGTAGTAAGCTCCAGTGGGATAAATCCAGAAGGAATCTGCTCAGCAACATGAGTAAGGGTTCCACAATTCTGCCCTATATTTTTTTTCTGGAAGCCATTTTTTTTAATCTGTTTGTAGGTGATGAAATTAAATGCTAAATTTCACATCCTCCCCCACTCAGATTGCAAGGCTCATCTAATGCATGTTTATGTAGAGTCTGATTCCCCTGCTAAGTGTTTCTATTCTCCACCCAATTTGGCAGCTAGTGAACAGTGCACAAAATAAATTTAATTGATTTGTACAGGTATTAAAACAGATTATCATCTACACAGTTTTGGAAAGCAGACACTGTGTGTTAGCAGACACTATGTGTTAGCCAAACAGATGATGCAAACTATAATGATTTACAAAGGGTTTCAGAGAGCTGGGTATTAGCAGACAGTAGATCACATTAGACAGCTAAACAAGTTCACATTTATCCATCAAATGACAAAGAAGATCCAAACTTAATCATGAGATATTTAAATATCCAGGAATAATTTATTTAAAACATCATATTAGGAATCAAATTTTCATACAAAAGCTCTTGATTTACCTATTCCTGAAAATCATGTGCATGATGAAATGCATCCATTTCCAGTGCAGGCCAGAACTTTCCATTCAGGAACCGACTGCAAATAAGCACCTCACCCAGAACACAGAACTGAGCATATACATGCAGCACCAACTGGATATCTCTGCTGAAAATCCATGGCTGCCCACTGTCTGGAGGAAAATATTGACATACTGACATATGGCTGACAAATATGCAATGTATATGTATGTGTATATGTATATGTACATATGCAATGCAATTGCTGCTTCCAGCATACAATTGATAAAGGAGAACTCTAGGAGGGCACATTAGCAGTCCTTGCCTCTCTTGGAAAGGTTGCTGTCCAGAATATTTGGGAATACTGTTACCTGCTTTGGTGCCCCATTCTGCTGCCCCTGCTCATACTGTGGTGTGACATGGGGATGTCAGGATGCTTGTCACCTTGTGCCACCACTCTGACTGCGCTGCAGCAATGGGCAGTGGTGAATGCCCAGGGATGAGCATAAAGCCATGACAAGAATGCAGCAATCTCAGTGCAGCATGCACAGTGACTGCTGTTATTTTACAATAAATGAAACTGTGGAATGAAAATGAAAAACCCTGATAGAAGAAAAAGGAAACAAGCTGTGGAGTTGTGTGAAGTGACACCTTTTTTGTCCATGTAAGGAGGGATTGTTTTTTCCAAGGGCACAGGATGTCTTTACACAATCAGATCTATAGAACTTGCAAAAGAAATTGTATAGCAGGTTCTTTAATCAAACATCTATGACAGATGAATTAAAACATTAATTAATGCAGTTAAATGTGAGATTTGAAATTTGTTTCTCTTTGTTCTGCAACCCAGGAGACCACTCTTTTTTTAATGCCTCCTCAATGTATGAAATCACTGTAGTGTCCTTTACATTGCTTCAGGAATTTCGAAGGCTGGAAAAATACTCTTTTTGGGTAATAAACTCATAGCTGGACTGAATTTTTCCCCTTCTACAGTAAAAACACAGTCAGACTGTTCTCCTTATCCAGCAATGACCAATGACCAGTGCACAGCTCTGACCAAAACACTGTTGTTTCAGCTGATTTTGAAAGAAGTCTTTTAAGAACAAGGTAAACTCCATGGAAACTCTCCTCTGAGTCTGACATGCTTGCACAATTACAGACATTGTAGCTTCTAGACTTTGATCCAGAAAAATACATAAGTGTCTGACTTCAAGAGGGATTTTTATACACTTAATGTTAGTTGCTTACATACTTTGTTTCACAGAAGTCTGAGCACAAGGTGTTAGCAATAATTATTGTTCTCTGTAAACATGCAAAGGGCATTCAGGAAAGGTTGAGTTTAGTATTCAAGTGTTGAATAATCTAAAAGGTTATGCTATCACATAATAAAATCAGAAAGCCAAAAAAAAAAAAAAAAGCAAGCACTTTCTGCCAACACTTTGAAATATATTATTCAGTTCTAGAAAGCTACCAGAATTTATTTCATAGTTATAGAATGGATTTTATAGCTACATAAAATTTTCCATCACTGAAAATCTCAAAGAAATTTATAAAGCAGGACTGAGTTTTATCTCCTGGTTATAGGACACATAGAGCTGCTGTTTTCAACACTCCAATTTCTTACAAGCATCTCTTTGGAACAAAAGTCAAGTCACTGCTTTTGCAAAATATCATCTGAAGTATAATGTGCAAGTCCAGTGAGGTCCTCTCCCATCCTCTGCCCTAGTATTCCTCCCTGCATATTACTTTCTACATGTTTCCTTCTTAGCTAGTGGAAAAAATGAAACCTGATCAAATTTCAAAGGGCAAAATACTGAATATATCAATCAAAATAATAAAATTAAGATTGATTGCAGTAGACTCAGACTTTATCCAGAGAAGCTAGTGGTATTAGTTTTAAAAATCAGTGAAGTAATAATAATTTAAAAATCTTGTAAAATAAAATCAAATAGTGACATGAAACATTTCCACTGAAACTGGAAAATAACATATTCATATTTAGTACCTCATTTCTGAAAAAAATATCATATAACCTTCAGTGGCTTCAGTTTTAAAGGTAAAGTTTTATTCTTATTTTACCATACATTTTTCAGGCAACAGTTATTTCCACAGTAGCCCTGCCTCTGTGGGCAGAGAGGTTTGTAGTTTTATAATGGCTAAAGTGCACATATAGCTTTGTCAGGACAGTGTAATTACATCAAACAGCTGATCCAGCCAAATGATGATAAAACTACATGACTGAAATGGACGTTCCTCTTCTCCTGGGAAATTGAAAACCCACTGAGGTGTTGCTGCAGGTAAATTTGTCTTAGAGGCTTTTCTGTCTCATTGTTCACCCATCTATTGGCCATTACTAAAGAAGGATTTAATGAGAGAGAATTTAAAGTATTTTTGGACACTGGGCAACACAGACTGGTTTGATATTGTTTTTCTGAAGTCGCTTGGCACTGTGGATCTCTAAATAAATATAAAGTCATTCACAATCAAACAGGCAAGAAAGAAATGACAAGTGTTTTGACAGTGCTCAAAATACTTTGAGGTATTTTTAGCATATTTCTGAGTCGTATTAGCTTAACCTGTAGTAGAATATAAATGAGCCCATATGGCAGAGATGTAATTATGTTCCATGTGAGAAATCCCTGTGGTAGATTTGGGGAAAAAAACCTCACTACATGTGCCTTCTGGAGGGCACGATTTACACATGATTACCTACTCATTTGCATTGAGAAGAATATGAAGTAACACAATGCTAACAACACGGTAATGAAAAGGGCAAGCAAAGACTCCAGATCCCTGGGGGTGCTGATCCCTCTGACTGACATCCAGTTAGGAGCAGGGAATTCGTCCCTTTAGGGAGTACATTTTATGGAGCGATCTTTGATTATGTGGGCACAGTAATCACAAGTCTTAATTATTATTACTGTGAGAGAATGGCCTACAAATCTCCAGGGAATGTCTCTGTCACAGATACTTTGCTGGCGAATGCTGAAAATTAGTGTTTTCCCAAGGATCATTTTCATTCCAACCTGATATTTAGCTGAAGTTTCTTTGACTACTAGTCATGAAACATTAAATATAGATTAGAGGCAGAGAGATGTTGAAAGTTAAAATTCACCGGCAGTGCACACCCGTACACTTGAGAGACAGCCCCAAATGTTGTCCAGATGTTGTAGCAACAAGGCTGAGGGTTCCCAAGCTGCAGCACCGCCACAACAGAGGAGAAAGTGGATGTTTAGCATTCCACTGGCCTTCTGTTTAGTTTACTTGTAGTGTATTAATTTAGCAGAAAGTCCTAACAGCCTGTTAGCAGTAGATGTTACCAAGTGTACACTATCCTGAAAGAATGAAGAAATTCTTTTATAGCAATAAAGGGAGCAATTCAAAGCATGTAATTGATTTTCCACATTTTCAAACTGTGATAAGACTAAGCTTTAGCAGCAGAAACATATGTTTGCAGTTTTGTCAGTGTTCTTCAATGAATCAAAAAAAAAAAAAAAGGAACTTATAACTTATTGGTTAGATCGTCAACATGCATTGGGCATTTTGATGGCTATTGAAGCATTTTCCAAGGGCATGTCATCTTCTAAACAGACTCAGAGGTAGTAGGGATTGCTTTTTGCCATAGGACATGTTTTTGTGATTATCTAAAATCATTCTTTTCCATTAGGAACACCACAGAAGAACATCAAGGCTTTTTTAACTAGTCATTGTCACGTTTGTGTGCTGTCCTTCCTTACATCCTTTTCAATCCTGCGGGGCAGAGAGGCAGCAGGGCAGGGCTCATTTCTGCTCACCCCTGCAGCATTTCCGACTAACTACTGCACACTGTGGTGTCTGACAGCTAGGCTGCTGCCCCTAGCCTTCACACCAGTAGTTGGGGGGCTCTCTGGGCCTCCCCACGAACATCCCTGATGATGTTCACCAGAGAAACCCAGAGCAGAACCATCCAAACAACCTTTCAGAAAGGTTTTTAGGTTCTCCTGACACCAGAAAGAAGACAGCATAGAGTGCAAGAACCTAAAAGAGGTCATCTGGTAAGGCTTGGAAAACAGGTCACCTACCTGTCCTCAGAAACTTTTCACTTTTAGATTTCTTCCCATCTTGCATTATGAGAAACCTCAGATGCTCAGCAGTTTCTTTGTGAAAAAAGAGTAAACACATCCTCAGAATAACCTATTTATCAGGATATATAAGGGAGATACAGAAAATTTGAGTCTTATTCCTACTCTGTTGGCCTTAGAGCATACATGTGGACCCAAAACTTCAGTCCGCTTGGCATGCTAAGCCTGAACTGCAGACAGATTCCCACTGCATTTCCATAAATAATTGGGGAGAGCGATGCAGGCTGAGATGGTGACACTCATCAGGCACCATTGGAGAGCAGCAAAATTTCCAGTAACTGAGGTAGCTGTGGTGGAGAAAATAACAGAGGTTCATGTCCCCACATGTCATTTGCCTCAATTCCTCTGTTGGAAGACTTGCCAAAGGTGAGAAGGAAACAGTTTGGCGAGATGCCTGCCCACAGCCAGAAGGGAAGAGGGTGTTTTCAGCATGGGGGTAAGGAAACCATCTTCTGGCATGGGGAGGAGTTGGCAAGGCTGACTAAGAATCAAACAGGGCAACAGTAGGGCAGGGGGGAAATATCCCTCAAAGAAGCAAGCTCATTCATGTTTGCTCCCTCAGGACAGCACAGAGCATCCCCCACAGAGCATGACTTCATAGCTTTGAAACTAGGTAAGCAAGCTTCAGAGAATAGGAAACGAGAATGCGTCATTTTTGAGAAACCAATCTCTTTTTTTTTTTACAAAACTGAAGTCTAAAGATTTGAATTTGGGAAACAATGGGAGTAACTACCTGAGTTTGTCATCATCTCATTACCATTAGGTTTCAGGTAGCAGCAGATGATCTTGTTTAGGTTTTTCACAGGCAAACAGGGGCAGCAGAGATCAGCATCTGATCTGAGGCAGATGCTGTGGTTGTGGCCTGGGGATGGAGGAAAGGGGACAGTAGAGACAAAGAGTCTGTCTGGGCCTCCACAGGAGGGATGGTTCTTCTGCACCACTGCTGTACACCACGGTGGGTGATGTCTCTGGAGTGCCATGCCCTTCCACCACAAAGAGGGTATTTAAAATACCTGAAGTGTGTTGAATGGCTGAGCAACCTGCTTGCTGTTCCCTCCACCAAAGCATCCAGCATCTTTGTAGAGTCACAAAGATTTCTTCTACAAAGCAATTACACCATAAGGGCAAAATATGGGTGAACTCATTCTCTTATTTAATATGACAGCATGGAAGAAGTGGAAAACCAAACAAAATCCCCAGTGGTTGCTCTATCCCATCCCTCCTCCATATGTGTCTCCTCCTTTTCAAAAGCTGTGCACAGGGAAAACAAAGAAGAAACGTGGTTCCCTTCCCAGGGCTTAGAGGAGCTGTGTGCAGTGACCCCCCCAGGCACTGCTGTTCACATGGATACATTATCAGTGGCTGCACACATAGGCTCGGCTCCACATCTTTGCAAATACTTGTGCAAGGTGCAAAGAAATACCATGGGCCATGCAAGGCTCCCATTTCAGAGATGATGGGAATGGAGGGTACTCAGCTGCAAGTATAACCAAACCCTTCTCAGCTATTTCTGGTTTCTACTCTAAATTTGCACTTAAGAACTCCAAACAAGCAGAGCTCTCAAGCAACAACATGGCTCAACAGATAGCAGCTTTATTTTGACTGTTTCCTAGCCTACTTTTTTTGTTTTGTTTTCTTTTGTTGTAGTTGGGAAAATAATTTTTTTAAAAGAGAAAGAAAAAAGGGAAAATATACAGGAACCATGTGTGCTTCATTGCAAATGCTGCTCATGTAATTCTCTTTGAAGTGTGCAGCAAAACTCCTTTGTAGGTTAATGAGAACAGGATCAGGCCCTCCGCAGTGAACTTGTGCTGAGAGCAGATAAGATCTTGAATCATTCAGAGCCAAGCATGTTATTTGTGCAACACAGGCAGGCTGAGTCAATCACTGAATATTTTTAATGGGTGTCAACATGAAGTGTTAATTCCACAAGTTAAGTTGTTTTGCAGTTTGCCTGTGCCTGCTCTCCCGTCTGCCTTCACAAATGGTGCACATCCACTTGTTGGCTGCAACAGAAAAGCTATTTCCAGAACTGCTGCAAGAAAACAACACTTCTGAGAAAATATAACATGTGACTTTACAAAGAATTGTAAAACCAAATGATAGTAGAAATACTTGCTAGACATTTAGGTTGTCGGCACACACAGAAGTAAAAGTAACCCCATCTCAGAGATTATTACTTTTTTTTTAAGGACCCTAAAATCAAAACAAGTATTTGGTAACTGATCATTTTTGAGAAACAAATCCTTTTTACAAAACAGAGGACTGAGGTACTGAAGTACTCAGATGCTCAGATAATGTCTGTCCCTGGATTGTACCTATATAACCTTAGTAAATAGGGTCAGAAAAACACTGAAAACATTTTGAATTCTGATGAAACTAACTAAGCACTATAAACAACCTCTGGATGAAAAAATCTTTATTTTTGACTTTCCCTTTTTCTGTTCCCAGGATCTCCATGCACTTCCTAATGCATCTTGAAGCCAAGATGAAATTACAGCCCTCAGGAGGCCAATGGGAGGCTCACAATTACCCACTGCCTTCAGCAGAGCTGGGATTTTACTCTTACTGTAAAGACATCTTAAGAAACACTGGGCCCAGCTACCCACTTGTATGGAAATAGTCAGCTGGAAACATAGCAAAGCCTACCACACAATTTCCTTTCCATTTTCCCCTGCAGGGAGATTTTTAATCTTGGAGTGGAAAACAGGATCCAGGGGAACCTGTGGAAGCCTTGTGGTTGCCATCTAAAGAAAGCTGGCTCTGGCTGGGCTCCTCACCTTGTCCTGCTCCCCATCCCACCATCGCCTCAGCACCAGGTTTGCAGCCCACTCTGCTTGTCCCTCTTCTGTGATGCAACAAAGGTTTGTCTTGGGATTCTGAAACACCCAGACAAGCTGTTTCCCTGCCTCCACCTTCCGTGACTCTGGGGCATGCACTGGAGGACCTGCCCATGGTTTCTGCATGCTCTGGAAAGCCATTCCCTTCCCACATCTGAGTTATGGTGCTCTTCAGCTGCCTTTGACAAGAGAGGCACAAATCCTGCACTACTACAAGTTCCCAGTTACACATCTCAAACCTGGCCTGTGCAGACAACCATTTCCTAGCGCCTTCCCCTTTTGCAGTCCCTCCTCCTCATGCCTCTCTTGACCTTTCCTTGCCTGCACACCACAGCCAGCTGCCTACCGCCCCTGATTTCCATCTCTCTCCCCCATGTCCTCACACCTGGGGAGAGCAGCCCCAAAACACCAAGGACTCCAGGCTTAGCAGCGCTCAGCACAGCACTCCCCATTTGCTGTCACACATGGGCTGAGAGCTGGTATGCTTCACCACTGCAGAACTGCAAATCTTTGTGTCAGGAAGTGAAGGTGTGTGGCATTCACATTCTCTGAACAGAGAGACATGATTCTCTCTCCCAGGATTTTTCCTGGGAAGCTGTGAGATGCAGTGAGAAAGCTCAGAGAAAGAAGAAAACAATTCTTATCTCTATTCGCTGCTCCTGTTGTTTGGCACATGTGGAATGTGTTATGGAGATTGTTTACCAAAGAGGGATTTGTTAATTGGACATTGATGATGGTTGTTTGGATTGGGTGACCAATTGGGTCAAAGCTGTGTCCTGACTGTCTGGAGACAGTCACAGTTTTTTTTGTTTGTTTTTTTTTTAAGTATCTTTTTAATATTATATAGTTCTAGTACAGTATAGTATTAACATAATATAATTTAGCTTAATAAAAGCAATTTTTTCAACCTTCTGCAACATGGAGTCAGACCACGTTATCCCCCCTTCAAGGGTCACTGCTTCAATAGAGGTGGTGCTCAGACACCAAGTTAAGTCATCCCAGTTACAACTCTTTACTGGAATTTATTATAATCCATTTTCTTACAAATGAGCACCACTTGCTTCTATTAATTTTGTTAACAGTGAAGTGCCCAATCCTACAAAATGCTAAACCTTTAAGCCGGTTGCAAAATTTTCTTTTACTTCCCTCAGAATTAGAATAGCTATTTTCTTAATTAAGAAGTAAATAAATAAACTACTAGCAGTCTTTTAAGAGACAACTTCATTCTAAGAGGAGACTAATTACCCTCCCCATTCACAGAAAATAAAAGCAAAGCTTTCACCATTATAGAAAAATAAGTACTGAGAAGTTAACAAGAGTCATTGCAAAATCTGATTTTGTGATGAGCTGGTTTTCCTGCAATTTTTTCATTCATAGAAATATTCTGAGAAACCCACCTTGAGGTGTGTCAGCCTTTTATTATTATTTCCTCTTTAGATGCAGTTTTAGATGAGTATGCTATAAATGAAACACTCATTTTCCTGAAGGCAATAATAAAGGTGTGTTGCAGCTTTTCCTTCTCAATTTCACATGGAGTGAATTTACCACAATGGGCAGTAATATTTTAATTTGAACAACTGGAAAATTCTTACCTGCCCACTCTGTATTCTCAGTATTAACTCAAGATCAGCTCTTGAGCTTTGGGATTTGGGATACAAGTGCTTGTATTTAAAAGTGAAATGTCATGAATAAACTGTCAAACACCTTGAGAGTAAGTAACTTCTCTGTTTGAACAGCAATGATTTTGTGATGGACATAATGCACACTGCACAGTCAGTTCTCAACAGTAAATGGAGATCTGACCAAGTTATATTCTGACAATGGCTGGAGCAAGGAAACTTCCAGAGGAGTTACCTGAGAGGAACATGCAAGAGGGCAGTACAACAGCAGGATGGAGATGTTGTAATGGCACATACTGCCTGTAACTTCCTCCATCAAATGCAGGGATTAAGAGCTGCCAGGATAGCCTCCACCCTAGGTAGGTGGGGTTTAAAAACAAAAGAGACAGCACATGGCTTGGGCAGCCAGGAAAATGAGCCAATTCAGCACAGCCTTGGCAGTGCTGCTGCCAGGAGGATATCCATGGAGTTTGCAGGAAAAAGCCAACACTACCTCTGAGTGAGAGTGACAGACCAGAGCCCCGTGGAGATACAGGCATGGAACCAGAGGTGGGCAAGGTGCCAGGTGGGGGCTGGCATGTTCTTGTGTTGCTCAAATGGACTGCACAGTCCCGTGGCTGGCAGTCCTGCCCTTCTGTAGTGTTCTGTAGTGGTAGTGGAGCACAAAGTTACCAGTAACAAAGCAATAGCACTTAACCTGAACAAGACAACATGACGAGCATCATTGAGCCATACTTTCGGTCTCAGGTAAACACAGCCAGTGAGACTAGCACTGAGTCACAGGATGTAAAACAGTTATACAATTATGCAACAAAACAGCATCAAGACATCTCACCTGAGGGATACAGGGCATTTTCATTTTTCTTGTGGTCTTTGTCATTAAACTACCCCATAAGTATTTCTAAATTTATGCTGCAGGAAGTAATTAATATTAGCCAAGATATACTAGAACTAGACAAAAAAAAAAACAAAACCTTCTCTTTCACCCAAAAGGATGCTAGTGATGCCATAAGGAGGACAAATTCCACCAAATGTGCTGCAATTTTGACATAGGGTAACATTCTATGTTAGCCTAGAATAACACCTTATTAAATGCTGCAGACCACTAATAATGCAACCATCCAAATGACAGATAATTTCAAATAAAAGTCTATTTCTTCAGCACTTCTGAAGTTATTTCTAAGACAACCCATCAAAAATACTTTACATGGTGGCTGACAGCAGCCTCCCAATGCACCATGTTTGCATCAATTTAATGGTTATAGTGAAGTTTTCACCTTAGTGAAGCTCAATCATGCCAAATACGTTTCACACACTGGAACAAAGCCTTAGGATACAGTGAGAAGAGAAGGCTTGTGGGGGCCTCACTTCATAAGAGATTAGCTGAATGTGGGTCTGGGTCTTCATTAAGCATTGTCTGAGTGGAAAACTAGAGTTTATTTACTCAGCCTCAAGATAAGCAACTTAATGCTGCTGATTTGAATGCAAACAAGGGCAAGACCTCATGCCTGGAAGACTCTCTGATGTGGTTGCAGTGGAAGCTTAGAATAAACATGGGTTGGGATATGAAACACAGTTGTCATGGCCTACAAATTCAGCATATTTTGAAGTAATTTTAAAGCATTGTCTACAACTGAACTATCAAAGTGGTATTGCTTTTAGCTGGAAGATGTTGCACTTTTAATTACATATTATTAAGGTCTATTTTGCTAATTCACTTAAATCTCTCCCATATGACAGAAATTACTTTTGTTTCTCCATTTAGTGACCTTAAATGACAAAAGGTGCAGAATGAATTTAAGTTGGCATGTAAATGCAATTATGCCTTCCTTTTTTTCTTACAGGGCTTATCTAGTCTGCTTTAACACCATTGCTGGGTAGTGATGGTGTTTAACACCATTCACAAATGAATATGGGGCTCATAATGCTTGCAATGTGTCCAGGACCTAATCCTGGCATGCTTAGTTTGTCCTTAAGAAGCTATTTCACATCTTAAAATGCTTGTAGACTTCTAAAAATTAAACTGTGGAAACCAAGGCCTCAGCTGTAAGACATGTCTTGCTTCCTAAACCTGCTAACCCATTTTTAAATTACTACTATTATTAAAGTACTACTATTTCAAAATTGATCAGGAGCTTCAGAACAAAGCATTTCTCTTTTATGCTGTAAACACAGAAACAACAAAGGGGTCAGTCCAAGGCAATAAGAACTAAGTTCTCTTTCTCCAAATGAGTGTGAATCATTGCCTAAGCGTTACAGCTCAACTGAATGACAGAGGCAAGAGATTTACACATATGAAAAACTCTCACAGCTATGGATGTGAGAGCAACTTGCTCTTCTAATGGGTCTAAGCACATTACTGACTTGCATTTTTGAATCAACATTTGAATTCAGAATCCATATTGGATTCAGATCCATTGACTCCAAGTTTGCCCAACATCCAGAACAATGATGTTCTGGGTCCAGCAATGCAAACAGCACCCAATAAAATCTAGAATTAAAAGGGAGGGTGAGGCTGATACTCAGATTTTGCACAGTATTGCCAGTCATGTAGTGCTGTCATTGGAAACATCTATCAAAAAAATGCAATTCCAGTGCCTGAGCACTAGGGGGTTAATTCATGATAAAAACAGAGGTGTGCCTCAGTTTCCTTATTTTTATAGGTAAGCGTTTAAACGCTTGACTTAGCACTTCTTCATCTGTCTTGAGTTTTGCTAGCTGAAGCTCTTTTGAGGCCATGCAGCACTGGAGTGGAAGATTATGTCACACAAATGCAAATTTCTTGCAAGAGTACACTCAATAATTTTAAAGTGTGTCGTGCCAAACTCAGGATTACTTTCTCTGGTCAGTTTCAGGGTGCATACCTTTTCAAAAGGACTACAGTGTCAATCTGGAAGTTGTCTCTCATGACTGGGATTGGCAAAAGACTGATGAGATACTAGCCCATAACCTATTTTGAAAAATACTCATAGTGTAAATAAACAGCAGTCTCTTCTCATACTTAGTTATCATCCCTTTGAATAAGTTTTTTTTAAAAAGTACAAAGGGATGGCAGCAGAAGGGTGCGCATCATCCAGAGGGCTGATTTGAGCACCACTAGATTTGTCTTGTCTTTTTCCTCTACTGAAAAAAAACCAAAACCAAACACAACACAAATACACACAAATATGTGCATATACCAGAAATTTTGGGCATTACTATATGAACAAACCAGAAATCCTATTCCTTCCCATTAGGATTTGTTATGGAGACAGCATATAATTTCTTTCCAATACCACAAATTTGCCACTACATTAAAGAGCATTACTGTTACTGAAGGATGAACAGTAAATCAACATGCCCAGCTCTTCAGGCTACAGCCCCTCTGCAGGAGAATGGTGATTTTGAGTGTCCCTTCATTTCAGGGTATAAATACATCCCGTGAGAGAAAGCAAAGCTGCTGAGTATGGAATGCCTAAGCAAGAACTTCAGTCCAAAAAATTTACTTATACCAGGTTTGTTCTTATATTAACCTTGTCAGGGACAAGTAGGAAAAACTGCTTCTTCGTATACTGATACTTTCTACTTACTGTATGTTGATACTTTCTCTGGTAACCATGGCACATCAATCACCCAGACTATTTTGTAAAAATCCCCATCTAAACCCCCTGGAGCAATGGACAGATTTCTTTTTAATAGTAAACCATTACTGATGCCCCCATCTTTGTATCTTCTTCATAAAGCATCTGAAATACTATTATGCGTTGAGAAATCAAATATAAAAGGGTGGATGAGCCACATAGACAGCACCACAGCATTGAGTGATGACTGTGACCTTTGCAAATTACTGCCCTGTGAAGGGTCACAGAAATTGCAACAAAATTTTTATAGCAAACCAAATAGCAAACAAAAAAGCAGGGGGTGCTCTTTCAACAGATTTATGAACATATTGCACTCCCTAGTATGTTTATTAAAATAACCAAGATTGAACGTAGAGCTTTAGTTCTGAAAAAAAATCCAGAGAACTGAAGTGGATCCATATCTGCTGTAAATCATGAACTATAAATACTGACATTTTACTTCTTGTAGAAAAAAATCCATTATTCATTTCTGAGAAGTATGTTTAAAAATTGGTCTTTACCATCTTTACCATAAATTCAACATCTCAGTTATAACTAAATGTGTTCTTCCACCCATAAACAGATCACATACATTGTTGCAAGAAAACAGATTAGCCAAAAGGGCTGAACTGTAATTATACACTGACCAAAAAGAATTCCATTGCAATGAAAGTGAATGGCTTGTACTTAAGGTCATTAGCAGAGTGCTGACCAGCACAATTTTAAATGCTAAAATATCCCCCCCCCACCTTCCCAAAAAAAAAAAAAGAGGGGAAAAATTTTTTTGAGGAAAAAAAATTGAGAAAAATGTCCAAATATCTGAGAAAGCAGGAACTATGTTTGTGTAGAACAAATTTTAAAATAATGAGAAAACTCTGCCCCCTTGTCTCACCTTAGAGAAATTCTGTTTAAGCTTCCCTTACTTCTCTATGGCTGTTTATGCATCATAATTTGAATAAAGTAAACAAGGGAAAAATCATTTATAGCTGCCTCCAGATCTACAGAATGAAATGCTTTACTAGCTTATAACACTAGAAATCAAAAATCAAGTTTGAGAATTAACCAGTCTTTCCTAATAAACCCAAACTTACTGAATGGCACTTCAAACAATGAATTACAGAAAAAAAAAGAAAAAAGGGTATTGCCTTGAAAGATTAAAGAATGTGTGTACTTTCCATAAAGCTGAAATGCTTCCATGAACATTTAACTCTGGATTAACCAAACAGTCAAAATTCAGGAAATAAAACTACTTTACTCACTAAAACATTCTGACAATATTGCAACATAATTTGAGTGTCATTTTAAGCTCTGAGGGGGTTTTTTTAACTTTTAATAAAAAGGAAAATGAGAAGGAAGGCTAAGTTGAGAAAACCCTTTTCTGCAATCAAAAAATAAAAGAATAAAACCCCACAAACCCCCACCAAACCACCAAAAAAGAACTGGTGAGCTTCTTTCTTCTCCTGCCATATAGCAGATCTCTTCTTGAATTTCACACCACTGACCATACCCTGTCACAGATCTTGAACAGTTTACATTACTTCTTTTGAAGGATTAATCTAGACCGGCCCAGAGATAAAAACCAAAATGCACAATGAATTCCTACACTGAATTCCAGCTTGTTACTGTGAACTCAACATAAGAAAAAAGGAATCCCACACATCTTGTAGTATATACATTGCTTTCACATAGTATGAGTTAGAGGAATATGTAAAGGGACAAGCTACTTTTGTACAAAACCTCAATTTATTTCAGAGAAATTAAAAATATGGTATTTAATATATATAAATTTCTATTCCTCTATAAATATAGATGATCTTGTGATAATGAACAGAAATAAATGCATACCAAATTAAAATAATTTTGCATTTCAGGGTATGGTAGCCATAGATAATGTTTATGAACCTAAATACAGGCATTTGTAATATTAAAAAAAGTTTAAAACAATACAATCAGGAGAAGCATTCTGCTGTTTTTCATACAGAGATCTACATATTCAAATGCATCTGTTGAAAGTTACAATTTTGTCTTTAACTTTTTAAATGTATTAGAAGCACAATCCCACACACCCAGGAGAATACAAGGTAGCAGATATACTGCACACATGGTATTTTATCCTTGCAGTATGCAATGTTATTTCTGTACCGAAAAGAGAGGGGAAAAAAAGACAGCAGAGGCTTTCAGGTCTCACATCTCACCAGAGTGCTCAAGCATTCTGCTTTACTGTTTTCCTTTCCATTGTTTTTATTACTGGCAAAAATCATCACACCCTCATAATGTGTAATGATTTAAATTTCAATGAATTAAAATTCAGTGGAATGGCAATGGCTCCAATGTTTCCCATATGAAGAGCTGGTGTATGAATATAACTAGGGGGCAGGGAGGAAACAAACAAAAGCCCCAAACTGAATGCTGCGTTTTATTCCGATGAAGCTCTTTTCACTGAGCCCGTATTTCCTGATCCTGCTGACCCCAGCCGGCAGCAGCCCGGCGGGGAGGGACCGGGGCAGGCGGCGGTAGGAGCACCCGCGGGGCGCCCCCGGACTAGAAAGTGGGCTTAGAAAAAAAGCCAGCAGGAGGGAATTTCGGTGTATCTCTGTCGCCATCCACCTCCTGGGCCATCGGAGGTGCTACAGGTGCAGGCGGTGTGAACCCCAGCACGTAGACCGAACCGGGCCAATTGCTCCTGAGCTATGCGCGGCACGGCCAGACCCGGCAACCCCGGCCGCGGGCGGGCGGCGGCCGCCCCAGCCCCGGGCACCGCGAGGGGCTCTCCGTGCACAGAGCGGAGCACGGCGGGCTGTTTGTACCCCTAGAAAGGCCCGGCGGGGGTCAGCGGGGCCGGGGCTCGGCGCAGCGCCGTCCCTGCGCCATGCTCGGGCAGTTCTCCGTCCTCCCCGTACGGGACCGGGCGGGGTCGGTGCTCCCCAGACGGGGCCGGCGCCGGGGCTGGGGCCGGGACCGGGTCCGGGACCGCAGCGGGAAGCGGCGCTCCTCCCATCCCCACCTCCACGCTGCCGCGGCCGGGCCACAGCCGGGACCGGGACCCAGACCGGGTCAGGAGGCGCTCCCGGCCGCAGCCCCGCTCCGGGCCCTCCTGCTCATGCAGCTGAAATTCCAAGCAAAGCCATTACAAAACCTGTGTGGGGGAGAAGAAGGGGGTTTGTTTTCAATTCTCTTACCGGCAGCTTTTCCCATCCTGCCTTACGAAATAAAAATCCAGCGCCTTTTTTTCCTTTAAATAAAAAAAAAAGAAAAAAAAAAGAAAAAAAAAAAAGCGGGCGGGATAAGCGAGGAAGTAAAATCCGCAAACGGGTTAGAAGTGTCCTAAATAATTAAAAAAAGTGAGTTTTTTTGTAATTTAAATACAAATATACTTACAAAATCTTACAGAGGCTATTTACATCCCTCTCCCCCAACCTGACAGTGCGTTCAGCTCCTACAGGAGACAGCCCGAGCAGCACGGGGAGGGCAGAGCCCGGAGATCCCAGGCACTGGGGTTCCCCCCCGGCTCGTCCTCTGCTCCCTGCCACCTGAGGAAGCCACTCGCAGTCCCCAAAAGTTTGCCTAGGCTGGATAAGGAGCTCCTTCCCGAGGCAGAGCCTCAGTCCTCTGCCTGCCTGCATCTCCCTAGACTGGCAAGCAGCAGTCTCAGACAGTGGTCTCGCCCTGCTTGCTGTTGGTGAGCCTGGTGTAAAACTTCCTCCAGGAGTTCAGGGTTTTCCCAGACCAGATCCAGAAGCCCGAAGTGATGCCCACGATTAAGGTCATGAGATACTTGATCATGAAGACAGTGAAGTCAGGGCTCATGGGTGGGTGGTGGCCGCTGTGGTTGTTGGGGCAGGGAATGGCATAACTCTTACAGCTCTGCGTGACCCAGCTCCTCTCCCACTGTTCCCTAAAAGCTTGCTCGTAAAAATAGCAGGCAATGACGATGGTGGCCGGCACCGTGTAGAGGACACTGAAGATGCCTATCCTCACCATGAGCTTCTCCAGCTTTTCTGTCTTGGTGCCGTCATGCTTCATGATGGTCCGGATCCTGAAGAGGGACACAAAGCCAGCCAGCAGGAAAGAGGTGCCGATGAACAGGTAGACGAACAAGGGGGCCAGCACGAAGCCCCTCAGGGCATCCACGTTGTTGATGCCCACAAAGCAGACGCCGCTGAGGACATCACCATCCACTTGTCCCAGGGCAAGGATGGTGATGGTCTTGATGGCCGGAACGGCCCAGGCAGCCAGATGAAAGTACTGGGAGTTGGCCTCAATGGCCTCATGGCCCCACTTCATGCCAGCAGCAAGGAACCAGGTTAGGGAGAGGATGACCCACCAGATGGAGCTGGCCATGCCAAAGAAGTAAAGCATCATGAAGAGGATGGTGCAGCCCTCCCGCTTCGTGCCCTGCGCCACGGTGCGGGAACCGTCCTCGGCAAAGCGCTCGTTGCAGACCACCCTCTCCTCCAGGAGGAAGCCGGCGATGTAGGCCACGGCCACCGCCGTGTAGCAGCCTGAGAGGAAGATGATGGGCCGCTCGGGGTAGCTGAATCGCTTCATGTCCACCAAATAGGTGAGGACGGTGAAGAGGGTGGAGGCACAGCAGAGCACGGACCAGATGCCGATCCAGGTGCGGGAGAAGCGCAGCTCCTCGGGCCCGAAGTACATGAGCCCATAGAGACGGCCGGGCTCGCAGGGCGCCCCGCAGTCCTTTTCTCCCAGGAAGCGGTAGTTCAGGTAGGAGGGCACCTTCAGCGCCCGCGGGCAGGTGAAGCGCCCGCGGGGCTCGCCGAGCCCCGGGCCCCCGGGGCCGCCGCCGGCGCCCCCGCGGTGCGGGTTGCTGGTCCAGCTCTCGGGGCGCAGGGCGGGCGTGGGGGTGCCGCGCTCGGAGGCGTTCTGCCCCACGCACAGCTCGCCAGCCCCGTGCACCGGGAACTTTTCGCAGCGCAGCGTGTCGGGCCACTGGAAGCCGAACTTGTTCATGAGGGCCTCGCAGCCCTGGCGGGCCCGCTCGCAGAGGGAGCGGCAGGGCGGCAGGGCCTGCTCCAGCACGGTGCACACCGGCGCGTACATGGAGCACAGGAAGAACTTGAGCTCGGCCGAGCACTGCACCTTCACCAGCGGGTAGAACTGGTGCACCTCCAGCCCCGCGTCCTCCTGGTTGGTGTGGCCCAGCAGGTTGGGCATGATGGTCTGGTTGTAGGCGATGTCAGTGCAGAGAGGGATGGAGATGGGCTGGCAGTAGCCGTGGTCAGGGATGGAGATGCCCCGCTCGCCGTTGTACTGCGACGCCGGCAGCTGTCCCCCGGCCGGGAGCGCCGCCGCCCACAGCAGCACCAGCAGCAGCGGCAGCCGCGGGCACCGGCCGCTGCCAACTTCCCCGCCGCCGCTCACCGCCGGCCCGCGCCGCTCGGCCATGCTCAGTCCGTGCCGCCTGCCCTGCCGGGCTCCCGCCGCCCCGCCGCCGCTGCTCCTCCCGGCCCGAACTTGCGACTCATGAAGGGAGCGGCGGGCAGGGACGGGGCAGCCCCGGCCGCCACTCACGCGGCCGCGGAGCGCAGCGCGCAGCTCTGCCCGCACCGGCGGCAGCGTCCTCCGCGCCTCCGACTACCGCCGCCGCCGCCGCCTCCGCCGCCGCCGCCTGACCATTTGTGCCGGCCCCTCGAGCCCGCGCCCCTCGCCTCGCCGCGCCGCGCTCCCTCCGACCGGTTTCCAGGCGCCCCGCAGTCTGCTTCACCGGAGGGAGGAGCCTTGAAACCGACGCCGAACTTTCCTGCGTAAGGGACCGTCTCCCAACGCCTCACCCGGGGGCGGGCGCAGGCGGGCGCGGGGCTGCCCCGCGCCGCGCACAAAGGCGGCGGGGGCGGCGCTGGGGAGGGGGCCCCGCGGCGGGGGGATGATCGGGGGGACGGGGCTGTGCCTTGTCGGTCGGCAGCGCGCCGGTCCCGGCTGTCCCGGGGCTGTTTTTGGATTCCCCGGTGATGACGATTGTTGGAAGCGGCACCCGGACTGGGCCGGAGCCCGTCACCCTCGGTGCCCCCCGCCGTGCGAGCAGCCGGGCTAATCCCGAGCGGGGGAATCGATGTTTGGCACATAGCAAAGGGCAGGACTGGAGGAGGGATCCGCGGCACTCTGCTGCGGGGGGCAGTGCGCAGCGGGGGTGGTTCTGCAGGTCCGAAATGTGGGAGACACACTGCGGTCACTGGAGGTGCGGGCAGGAGCCGCAGCAGCGTGAAGGCACAGACCGCGATATACACCGTGATGATGTTGGAGCGGCTAAAACTCGCCTCTCCCCAGAGACACTAAGTAACTCGCTACCGAGCTATTGCCAGGGTGTTATCTGCGCCTTCCTCCCATCGTGTCCACAGCAGCAGCCCGACATACGAAAATAATCCCAAGAGAGCTTTCCCATTTCCCTTCCTCCCTCTGCTTAGTGGGCAGCTATTCCAGTGTGACTCAAGTCGAATGCTGTGTGACTTGCAATACCTCCCGTCAGGGTTTTTTTTTTTTTAATTCTTGCTATATTCTGGGGAGGGGGTGAATGGCCATACAGTGATCGCCAGCAGTGGCCATTTTTGCATGCCTGAAGCTCCATTGCACAAACAGAATGGAGGTCCTGTTGGCTCTCCCGAAATGCATAGTCCAGAAAAACGATGAAGGCTGAATAGGGGATTTACTGTACTCATTGGAACTGAATAAGAATAATAAAGTGTGCTCCTGGAGAGAAGTACTCTGCCCTGTTCTCCAGACATTCAGTAATTAAGGTTCTCTGTCGTTGTGTGCAAATGTTCTCATATTTGTCCGAATGTAAATTCTACCATTTGGAGCTGAACCAGGCATGGAACTTCTCCCACCAGCTGTCTTCCTTCTCTGCAGCATGCTCCCACCCTTTCCACCTTACATGTTAATTGAGTTCCAAAAATCCATTAGTAGTAAGACAGCTCCAGCATTTATTTCTAGCTGTCAGAGGTGGCAAGGGTTAATAAAAGACATCCGTATTTCTTGGATAGCTACAGATAAAATTTGGACCATGCTATTTAGGCCACTTTCTTTCTCCCAGCAGTACTGTCCCACATTCCAACTAATTAATAGCAAAATCTATGCTGTGTAACGACTGCAGGAGCAGGATCATGTGTAGAAATTGCACATCCTTGAAAATGTCGATTGCTGATGTCCTCGTTTACTGAGGTTCATTGAGTTCTGTCAAGAACTCTCTTCTCAGAGGACAATAGTTCAAAAATGATATGCACAAATACCTTTTTCCATCTTCCGCTGAACAGTTTGATTCCTTAAATATTGTATTTCTAGTTTGAAACTACAGATTTTTTCTTCAAATTTGCATCACTAATTAAAATTATTAACTTCTTTCTAGCACAAAACCTATTTATATTCAGCCCTAAATAGCAGTATTGTTTCTCTGTTCATCCTAAAAAGACTGAACACTGGATCTTTAGATCAGAATAAGTCTTATCCATGCTTTTTCTCATAGACAATGAGTGTGAATTTCTGACTAGTCTTGAGAAGCTTCCTTGGCTTTTTGCCTGTCCTCTTTAGACCTGGGGACATATCACACAATCCAGGAGAGGAAATTAAGATGCCCAAGTGCATCATCAGTTGATTGAAATTCTACCTACTGGAGTCTGCATTTGAAATATTAAGGAAACATTTCTCAAACACCATCTCAACCTAGAAGATTGTTCTAGGAGAAAGATCAGTGTGTACAAATAAGATTTGTACATGTACATAACAGATTTTTTCAGACCAACTGGTACAGAAGGAAAATTGGACACATTTTTTGGATTAACAAGCTAATTTTTTCTTTTTTGGTTCTGAAGCAGTAACTGTCTAAATGCAGTAATTAGCTAAAAGCTAAATGCAGCTTGAGAAAAACTACTTCTAGTTCAGATGCAGCAGTAAGATCATCTCAGAAAGAAAAAGTGGAAATGGGATGGAAGTGGTATTGTGGGGAGAAGAACAAGGGCTGAGAGCTGGTAAGTTCAGAAAAGTTTCCAGGACTTGCTCATTTTAACTGTTTAGTGATTTTTCACATAACAGAAGAAAATCCTGTGTGGAAAGAATCTTCCCAGAAGCACTTGTCCTACATTTCAAACACTCCAAACCACAAAACTCATCATTAAAGTATAATCCTTTGTGGCCCAAAACACCAGATCAGTTTAAACTGTGCCTGAGAAAGAAATGCAATGTGGTTTTGATGCCCATCCACTACTACAGCAATGAACAGCCCCTGCCATCAAATCACCAGTGTACCCTGGTCTTACATTTGATATTCCAGAGCTGTACTTCATCCAGTGCACACCTGCATTCCTTGTAGTTTTACTGCTGAAAATGACCACTCAGCTCCAGCATGAACTCCAGGAGGCCATCTCCATAGACCAAACAAACCACTGTGCTGTTTGTGAGGGAGTCTTTCTCACAAAACAGATATTTTCCCACTCCTTTCAGACTTGATCCTTAAGGAAACTACAGAATTTGTCTCACAGTCGTGCACATGGGAACTAAGTTTCCTAATTCTGTCCAAAACATTGGACTCAGTAGAGGTGCTGGTCTCATAGTACATTATAATTTCCTTCTACTTCAACTTACAACACTGCCCCCTCCCACTTACCCCTCTCCAAATCAACAGACTGTAAGGTAATTGTCTCTTCTTCTTGCTTAGCTAATAAATGCTATTTTTTTCCCATCATTAATATCATCAATATCTTGTCTATTCTAAAGCTACCATCTTCTTCTTTCCGATCTAGCTTAAGTAATAAGTATCTTAGGAAATGGTAAGCAATTGCTCTTAACTGAAAGGTAATTCTAACCCACAGAAAAGTGTGACCAAATGTCTGTCTTACTTTTCCACATATATGTCTTGGTCTAACAAAATATACTACTTCTTCATGCAAGCCAGTACTGCACATCATATCCACAGGAAATTACTCCTGTGTGTCTCCCTTGTACTTTTAATGATTCCTATGTGTCTATCACAGGTGACAGTTGGAGAGAGGAGACTGGACTGGATGCCACCTTTGCTTGGGTCAACATGACAGTTATCATATTCTTACAAATTTCACAGTGTATTTCTTAAAGCACAAGCACTCTTCCTTGCCACGGAAAGAAAATCTTCCATTCTAAAAGAAACAAAAATTTGGGCATTAAATAATAATTAAAAGGAATTTCAACTTTTACTTCAAAACAATATGCAGATGTTACTACGTATAGTAGCCATTAGGGGAACTTAGGACTTTGGTAGGTAGGCAGAGTATGAGATTTGGCCTCTTACATTCTTTATGTACCAATACTATCCGTAGAGTGCTGGTTTGTGCTTGCTTTACTTGTTATGGGAGATGGGGGATTGTCTGAAAAAAAAAAGTAGTTATGAAAATCTTTAATTTTGTAAAGAAACAAAGCAAAAAGTCATCACAGGATTTTCTTGTTTTCCCTGTATGACTGGCAGAAATAGGATAGAGTGAATTCTTCCATTCCACAGCACTTAAGGAAAACTTGTTTCCCTAGAGTAAATTATTCAGCTTTATCTCACACACCTATGTTACATACAGAGAATCCAAATATAAGCACAAATGTGTATGTAGGAAGGCTAGTGAGCACCCAAATGAATAAAATGTAAACCAAGATGATAACGTAAATTATGTTTGTCCACCAAATTAAAGCAAAATTTATGCTTAAATAATTAAGTTTTTAGTTGATTCAAGGTTTCATTATTTAGATGTCAAATAAAGGGTTAAAAGTAATATCATCATAATTCAGTGGGATAAGTTAAAAGTTAATTTTTGTCTCATATTGAGCATGAATCTTGGCTGATAAGAATAGTTAATATTTTTTGTGTGCATAGCAATTAGTTCTGTATGGAAAGATAGGATTTTTGGGATTTGGGTAGACAGAAGGGTTAAAATATGTAATCTGTGATGGGCAACAATGTGTCTAGTAAATTAATGAAGCTTCTTGGGAGTTTCACATCTCAGGTGGGTCTCATTTCAGCTCTGAGTACTGGCAGTACACATCACATCAAGTCCTCACGATGCAGACAGGGACGCTTACTGAAAAATCAGTACAAGGATTGTAAAAGCAGTAAAATGAAGGAGAATCAGTAGAAAGATTCTACATGCAGTGAAATGAAGGAGAGATGATTACAGCATCATACATCCCAAACTGTAAGATGAAATAAGGCACACCCTTACATTGCCACATTAAAACTACCATATATTTTGGATGATAAAATCCTTAGTCCAGATAATAGATGCTTCTCAAAGTAAGATGTTTGACCCTTGAAGTTGACATGGAGGTCTACAAACCAAAATTCTGGAGAGAAGGTACCTGGGCAAGTCTCCCAAGCAGCTTTAACAGTTGCATGGCAAGATACTTCTCAGTTTGCAACATGCCAATGACATAGCCATCTGCCTCAGGACCATGGGCATAGCACCTCACAGACCTAGTCTTGCCAGAAGAACAAAATCCTTAAAATTTAAAAGCCTGCCTTCAACATTTCTTGGAACATCTAGAAGACTCTTGGAAGTATGCCTGTGCTGACAAAAATAACAAACACATGCAGTGATTGGCAAAGAAAATCAGTAGGAGCTGAACACAAACTTTAGGGATGGTTCAGTCAACAGCCAGAATACTTTCTGCAGCAAAGGGTCTCAAGGCTGTACAGCCAAGTGCTCAGCAAGTCACCTCAGTGCAGAGGCAGTTGTTATTAACAAGCATTTGACAAGATAACAAGTAATTCTCTGACCATTGGGTGGCCCAGGTCAGCTTACCCTCAAATTCATCCCACTTGCCTCTCTATATGCCTTTTATTAATTGGCTATATTAGTTTGCAATTGTCAGTTTAGGTTAAAAATTGTACTTTTGTTTGTATTTGGGGGTTGTGGGAAAAAGAGAAATAGAATTTATTCCTGCTGAGTGATACCTATTGTAACATGAATGTTCTACCAGGTAGCATGGGCTAGGAATAAAGAGCAATTTTTGGCCAGCATTGGTGTAAGTCAGGTCCCCATTACAAGTGTTTTATGTTTTAAAGAAGCATGAGGAGAAGCGGTATGCACAGTCAAAGCAGACTACAAAGAATCTCTTCCTCCCAATACCCACAGCATTTTTTCCTTAATGCTGTTTATTCAAGATAGATGGAGTATGTGGAGATTTGATTTGGTTTTCTTTTCTGTTCAGAAGAAATGTAGATGATCCCTTGTAAATTAAAGCCGTATGTTGCCTGCCTTCCTTGACATGTTCTGCACTGGGGTGAGAGGCGCAGGGGCTGCAGCCCGGCTGCTGCTGCCAGAAGTTTTCCGGAGAACAAGAAAAAGTCACAACTCTTAAAAGGGCAATTGCAGATCACAGCTCATTTTGTTCATAGAATGCGAACATTTTTGCTCTCTTTTTATTTCCCTTTCTTGAGCAAGTTCTTCTACAGTTACATACAGTGCCTGAAAACACAGACTCTCTCTTGTTCTTCAAACACAGAGAGGCTGATTTAAGGGCCTAAGATGGCAATCCTTACTCCCAGGAGTAGACCTGCTGATTTCACAGATACAAGGGAAAGGAGTAGAGCTTCATAAGGCTGTGATGCAAGGAGAAATTATGTGATGAGCTCTTACTTCTGGCCTCACGCTGCTCATGCTGTGCTTCAAGTATATTCCTTTTAAAGAAATGACTCTCCATTTCCACTGATGTAAATGAAATTCAGATCATATTTGCTGCATTACTCTTTCAAGATACACAAATTGAAAAGGTGTGTGTGTGTGATGTGGGGAGATAGAGTGGAGGAAATTTGTTTTTCTATGTCTTTTAGCTGTGTGTGTATTTTCCATGAATGCTATTTAGAGAGTGAGCAGGATGAGATCAGAGCAGGAGTAATTCTCAGCCTGCATCTGCCTTTTTCGGTGGAATGAAGCTTGGCACAAGTTAAAGGATAATTCTGACTTCCCCTTTACAAGAAATTTTTGGGTTTTTGCTTTTCTTTGTAAAGATAGATTTAAATATTTAACCAGTGTAAACAGAGGCAGAAGACCAGCAAGACTGAAAAGAATGTGCCACAGGGATCTCCTTATAGGCACGTTTCCCCTAAATACGTTCTTCATCATACAGGAGGGGTCAGCTGTATTTTGAAAGAAATTGGTTTTGGAAAATTTAGGCTGTTTGTATTAAAGGAATTATCTTAAGGATGGACAGGAGTAGTGTTCTAGACCTTCCTCCAATTCTGCAGCTGACTTTTCTAGTTAGCATTTCCCCTACTCTTTGACCCAAGCTGCAAGGCAACTGCTCAATACTGCAGCACTCCAATATGCCACGTGGACCCCAGATAAACCATCCTTAGCCCAGTCCCAAAGTCTTCAAGGAGGAGAAAAAGGGGCACTTCATAAAAATCTCAAAGTTCACAGTAGGGAATATTACCTTCAGGATGATGGAATTTAATTTCCTATTGTCACAGGTTGTCATTCTGTAGTGCTCAAATATGCAACCATAATGTTTAGCCCAACTGCAAATTGTTCAAGTCTCTCCTTCCCCAGTATCCCTATCAGAACATTAACTTATCCCATGACAGTCGGTGCATTTGGACTCTTTGCTTTTGGATCTTGTGATGTCTCTATTTTTATGGGTGACTAATAAGATTGCATAATTTTTACTGGATTTGGACTTATCTATGGAAATCCACATATTTGCCATCTCCAGGGATGATTATTGTAATTCTGTATAATTTCATATGGTATTGCTGGCATTAAGAAAAATATCTGACGGTTCCCAGCACTGAAGACCATGAGGATAAGCCATGTCACCTCAGTGTCCCTGTTTTCTGTTCCCCTCAGCTGTCCATGTGCTGAATACAGAGCCTATAAAAGTCAGCGATGGCTGGTCTCAGCAGCTGCAGCCCACTACAGCTGTATCCCACTGCAGTAAAACCTCGGCCTTGAACCTCAGTGGGAATGAGCCCACATCCAGGAGACATAGCTACTACAACATTTGGCTGACTGAATCTCTAACATCCAGAAGATTCTGGCATGTTTATGTATTTTCAGAATTTTTTCTGTATTTTCAGAATTTTTTCTCCTTTTCCCACTTTGACTCAGTGGTAGTCACACCATTGCAAACAAGGTTGAGTCATGCCCATCCTTACATATTCTACCTGGAAAGTGAGAGAGATTTCATGGTTATTCTTCAATTTTCAGAACTCTTTAATTCATGAGGAAGGATATGCATAAAATATGAACACTGAATTAGCGTTAGGAAGGGCTGGAAAGGGAAAAGACAGGATATCTAGCTTCTGGTTCTTACATGTTGATATCAATTAATGTTGAAATCATTCTTAAATCTTAGGAAGTACTTTGCTGATGGTGATTCTTTTGGACATTCTCTGTTCCTCTGCCATTTATTATAGCTAGACAGATATAGTCTAGCTATTAGGATAACTATTAATTAGTTAGTATTTCTGCAAAGCCATTGTGGTTTCTATTTCTATTTTTTTTACAGTTGTAGAGCTTCTTCTTTGAATATATCATGACTTTTTAAAAATGCAGATTGTATTAAATATTTACTTAAAAGTATTCACTGTGCCTACACTTACATTCATACAAGTACATTTGTGATTGCAATTCAGGTTGGAAGTCTGGGTCCTCCTTTTAGAGAATGGGCTAGAAACAGCTCATCCCAAACTTTGTCCACACCATTGCCATAGCAAGCAAAAGCATCCACCAAACTGGTTTGGGAGGCACTTTTCCTTCCTTCTCACAAGTAATGTATTTCTGACTTCATAGTGGCAGCTGGCCTGCCATAGAAATTAGGCTGCCATGAAACCACAGCCTTGAACTCACATCTCTGGGATATGTCAGCATTGCTTGAACATTAAAAAAATGTGACAGAACCATGTTCCCACATATTGTGTTCAATAGCAGCAGGCTTAAAGATGCTTCAAATTATAGCAAGCCTAACTCTGAGCCAATGTAGTACTCTGAGTACCAAGGACAGGAACTAATTGGTTTTTGCCATATCTGCTATGCCATTTCTGTTACTTTTTTTTTTTAATTCACAATGCATAGCACTAGGGATATGGGACTTAAAGACTTGTCTTATTTGGAGAAAAGAATGCCAATATTAAACTAATCCCTTGAGCAGACACTCTTATTTCAGTTTAAAAGTGCCTTTCATGGCATTAGCAAGTTGAGTCCTTGCTGACATAAGCTTAATCAATATGAGGCACTCAGTCTGATATAAATTTATCTCTGATGGGGTTGCACCAATTTTTCTGTGTTGTGCCTTTGAAAAACTATTTAGTTAAAGCAGTTGTTTCTTCAAACTGGCAAGTTCTCACTCACTGAAGATTTGCAGTACAACAGTGCAGCCAGCTGAAAAATGAATCACTTCTGTAAAATGAAAAGAACTTTTTGCCTTTGTATGGTGCTACCCATTAAATCTCTGAAAGCTGCAATTGCATCTATGTTCTTAATCCCCGTTTTCTAAATGCAGGAACTTAAATGCAGAGAAATGAAATGTGTTTCCAAGGTCAAAAAAAGAGTATGTGGTAAAGTAGTTTCAGAATGAGACCAATGACTTTGAATATCCCTGGTCCCAGCAACTTTCAGACACCTTATATGTAAGAAATACTTGTACCTGTGCTTTCTAGTAATCAGCCCTTTAGAATCAGATTGCCAGGGCTGGATGATGTGTCCGAGAATAACTAGTCTGTAATCTCTGATTTGAGTTTTGTAAATAAAAGACTGACTTCTTCTTCTTGAATGAAGCTCTGCCCTTGTAATTTTATCACCACCTTACTAAATATTTATTTCTAGTGGTATCCTCCTTTAGCTATAAACATAGACATTCTAATCTCAAATTCTGAGGCAAAACGGATGTTCTACCACTTGTTATGGCTACACCAAATATATTTTTTAAAAGGATAAACATTTCAAATCTTATGCTGCAAGCAGAGCTTTTTAGTCTAGGAAGAGGATCACAATGACAGCATTGATGCAGTACTATCACCCATTTCTGGAAAAGTGGTTGTGGTCCAACCAACCACTCTGTCTGCTCTGTGTTAAAACAAGGATATTAGTTTGAAGCCCTGTAAGTGGTGGGTTTGGTCACAAACAAAACCACACATTAGCTCTGTTGGAAAAAATATGAGAGTGTCAGGTCAGATGAGCTCGAATCGATCTCAGATCAGGCTGAGGTTCAGATGGAGCAAGTAAATGCTATGGTATGACTGAGTGAAAGGTAACTGCATGTAAAATAGACCACACTTGGTGTTATCACCATAGAGTGCTTGCTTACTCTGTTGAGTGATGCTACTAAAACTTACTGAAACTTGACACACAGTGAAAATGCTTTTTAAAATCTGAAAAAAACATTTCCAGCCTTTGTGGTATATCTCAGGTTTACACCCTGAATTCTATGATCTGGAATTCAGTTATAGCAAAGATTTGCCAAAAGCATGGATACTTACAACATATTAAGCTATGAAGGCCATATTTGTGCAATACAAATACTGTCTACAATTACTGCAATTTAAAATAGAAGCTTGAAGCAGAAGCACTTTAAAAATATTTGCAGACCTATCAAAAGTCTTTCTGTACTCCTATTCCCAGAGTACCTGGGCACCTCAGCACCTCGAAATCTCTAATGTGCTTGTTCTAAAAGATAAAAGTACTGCTTTGGCTTTGTTTTGGAGAAGGAAATCTAAGGCAGAGAGTGATTAAAATGATCTGTTCAGAGTCAGGTAAGAAATCCTGATAGGAAAGGGAATTTAACCTAAAGCTGGCACACACATTCTTTTTTCCTGAGGCCTATTTTTCCTGGAAAGCTTTGGGGGAATCACAGCTGTTTTAAGACCCCCGAAGGAGGTGGTCCCACACCTTACCCACTCCTGCTGTTTCTCCCACAGAGGCACCTGCAGGGCAGTGGAGAGAAGCAGAGCAATGTGCTGGCCCAGCTGAAAGCTAACCAGCAAAGGCCATTGTAGTTCCAGTTGCAGCAATTCCCTTCTCCAGCCCTTGGCATGGCTGCAGGGGTGCTAATGCCAGCAGAGAGGAAAGGGAAGGAAGGTGTGAGCTGAAACACAGGAGAGGAGGGAATGGTTCCTGTCAGCAACAGCCCAGCTTTAATGGGCATGAAGCAATCATGAAACTGCAGCTTGGACTGCACCTTTCCAAAGAAAATTGAATCATTAGTTATTCTGACTTGAAATAAAAAAATCTAGTCATAGCTGGACCAGCCTCTGAGGTGGCAAATATGGGGAGAAATCTCTGTTGTTTTGTTCCTTCCAGTACTGCAAAGGGGAATTGAGGGGCTTGGGAGTAGAAAAGACCTTGAGTCACCTTGATGTTGACTCCTTCCCTGAAAAGAGGGGCAGCAGGACTTGAGGCCATCATTTAACACCTCCCCCCTGCTATGTAAGTTGACAAGAGATTTATTTAACATCACCGTATTAGTCCATGACCAAGCTATCACCTTAAACTCTCCCATAGCAGCATGCAAGCTTCTTAATATCTATTCTCTTACCTGAAAAGCAATCAGGAGGAGAGATGAATGCTTATATTATGTATTTACTTAACTTGCTTCATTGCCAGTTTCCTCTCCCTGCCTCCCTTTTATGCTCTAACGTCTCTCTCAGCATGCCATTGTCAATAGTAATTTAAATTACACATCAGACCATGTGAGCAGCTCACATGTTATCAGTTAATATGAAGGGAAACTCCAAGGACACTGGTGCACAGCAGTCTCTACCAGCGTGGGTAGCAGAGCACTGTTTTTGAAGGGGCTGTACCCCTCTGTTGCTGTGAGGAGACAGCTGCCTGCCACTGAAAAACTCTGGACTGGGCATAACTCTGGGCAAAACTCTGGACTGAATTTAATTAACCAGATAACCTGTACTACATCTACTGTGAGTGGATCTCCCAGTGCCACTACTAACACTGTAGGGCAGCTCTTCATGGGAGAAGGAGCAGACCTTGGTAAAGATGAAATGGTGCAAGAGGAGACACAATCTCTGCCCCTTTTATGTTGTGGGTAGGAGGCAGAGAGTCCTAACTGCTTCTCAACAAGCCTAATCAATGAAGTTGAGAACATGCCACTGTCAATGGGTATTTGTCTTATTGTGCAGCAAATCCTCAATGAATACATATATTAAAAAAGACCTTGATAAAAGAAAATTGACCAGAGACAGATGGTTAACAATGATGATCATCAACATGAAAACTGGCTGAGAATTTGAATCCTCAGGATTCAAATTTAACTACATTGTAAAATATCTGGAGTAACTGTTGGACAAGAACTTAGATATGGAATTGTTCAATTAAAAACAAGGTTGAAAAACCCAGCATTTTAACTTTGCTGATTAGTGTTGGGTGCTTATTTATCTCAAGCTGGTCAGAAAAGATTTGGCTGGGATTTGAAGTGGAAGTTTCATAGATACACAGCCCTTTAGCATGTGTCCAAATATTTCACTTCCTCTTCCTTTGGCGTGAGTATAGACAATGCACTTGGGCTGATTCTGACTGCACATAAAAATGATATTTCCTTCAGCATGTACTTTGCTTTTAAAAGGATTATCTCCCACTTTTTTCCCCATTTTTTCGAGACCTCAGCAGTGCAAGGAACTCTGATGATCTTTTAGAAACAAGAAGACAAACCATGGGGAAGGTTATTTGCTGCAGCACTTGTAATAACTGCTTTTTGACTAAGGTAAAGCACGTGACCTAAAATCAGCAAGAATATCTTGCAGAAGTACTACAAGCCTAATCCACAAATTCTCTCTGCATGTACATAGTCATTATTTCACTACTTTATTTTTTTCTTTAAAAAGTCTCTGTCTCTCTTTTCTTAAAGCAGTAAAGAACTAAGGAACTCACGATCTCATGTTAACAACTTTTAGCCCAAGGAATATAATCTGCTTTTATATTTTATCAAGATAAATTCCAGACATAATTTGTTTTCCCAGACCCAACTCTTGGCCTGTATTTCTCACAAGCACCCAATAAAAATAAATAAAAATGTCACCCTACCAAATTAATATCTGACATTGCTCATAGCTGACGTTGCTCAGAGACCCCTTTTGCATCCACAGGACACAGCCATGACTTTCTCACTGCTGCTCCCTGACCAGTTCTATGCAGCCCATGTAGCGTCTGCCTCTGAGCTCATTATGCATTGCTTTCTCCTGTTGCTGTAGACAGATGATAAAGAAATTGGGTGTGTGGACATTGCCATTTTGTAACCAGAATCTATCCTATCTTATAACAAGAGTCATTATAATACAGACTGTTAGTATCCACGATTACAGCTTATTTCCATGCCATGCTGAAGGAGAACAGAGATCTGAGGTTGAAGGTCAGAGCCTTTAAAGAATGAAGAAATGTCTCCTGCAGGTGCTTAGTTTATAATTGCCCAGGACAGAGCTGCTGCTTTTATGAGGATTGTTGTCATAGTCAAGCTCCCAAGAAAAACAGGGTGGTTTTTTTATTTTTCTTTTTTTTTTTTGTTTTGTTTTTGTTTTTGTTTTTTTTGGGTTTTTTGTGGTGTTTTTGTGGTGTTTTTTTTTTTTTTTTTTTTTTTTTTTTGTTGTTGTTAGATTTTTTTTGTCCTGGCATCTGTTTACTGTCAGTGGACGCCCACAGCTGTAGCCAGAAGTATGCCTTCACTTCTGGCCTCTGATGTGAACAGCTTTTGCTCCGGCCCTGGGGAGCTGCTGGGCAGACAAAGCAGTAGGGAGCAGGCAGCACCCCAGGTGATAAAATGTCCAGTTTCCATTCTGATGTATGGGAAATTTTAAAAGCTTTGATGTCTGAAGGCATATGCACTCCAGCAGAGAAAACTTCACATCTCATCTCTCCCTAGCCAAGAGTAGATCTTTTCTATTATATCACAAGCAGCCTGACAATACAACACATAAAAATGGGAGCTATCACCATATCAGATCATGAATCAGCTTTCTTGAATGTTGTTATTAAGGCAATTCTTAAGTGACATAAAAATTGGTAGCTTAATAAGTCTCTTTAGAAGTATGCTAAGTATACCCAAAATAAGGCTTAATGCAATTAATTTGACTAAACAATTCAGAAGAAAATATATTAATGTGAAAAGTATAATGGAGGAATTACCACACGAATTCTCTAATTGCCTAGATTCTAAAACACATAAGGGTATCAGGGACCTGGCAGGCACCAGAATCCATAATTTCCACTATCATATGTTTCTGCAGTAGAAAGTAGAATTAAGTAAACACATTATTTGCTATTTAATTAAGTGAATGTACACTCTTTTGATAATAGTCTTGATAGTGAACTAGAAAGCACAGCTCTGTTCACACACTCAGCTAAGAAAGTGCAACCATTTCCTCCAGGGAATGTACTGTGGAACTTGATCCCCTTGGTACTGAGCAGGTAGAATATGCTCTCTTACAGAGCCACCCCACATTCATCCAGCAGTGGAGGCAGAATATGTCCTCTCATTTATGCTTTATCTCACAGTTCTGTGCTCGTGCATGGGGAAGTTGGAGTTGGAACTGCCCTGGTCAGAAGATGCCCAGTTCTGAGCAGGGACAGTGGTACTGTGAGACTGAGCATGATGGAGCTTTGGCACAGAAAGCCTGGTTGTTTCACTGGATCTGGGCAGTTAGGGAGAGCAAGTAAAAGAAGTCAATGAGAATTAATGAAAACATGGGGATATCTGAAAAGCTCTTGCAGTAAGCATCTGCCTGGAGTTGAGCATTCTACAGGCTGCAACTCTGTAACTGTGTTGTGGTCACACTCACAAAGAAATGAACAACGGTCTGCAGTCCTAGGCATATAAGTTTTTACAGTTTCATACCCCTGTTTCCTTTGCACTTTCTACAAGCAAAGAATGAGCAGATACCACAGATCAGCACCTGCACAGTAACCTGTAACTTGTTATGCTCTGGTAGCTGATCTGGGCATAAAGTTTCTCCATCCAATTTCAAGTAGGGTTAGAACCCCTGGGGAGAAAACAGATAGTGATGTGAGCATTTTAACTCTGTACATCCAGTGCCATGCTGGCTTGCTTTTTGGAACACCAGCAGGAGAGAATCAGCAGCTATTGGAGGTTGCAATGGCAGGAGAGGCAACGTATGCAGCAAGCTCCTATCCAAACAGTTGCTGCTAAACCATGGGGATCCACAGAGCAGACTTGATGACCTATGTTGGCTTTCAGGCTTCATGAAACTGCCTGCTGCAACCAAGAATTTTAAATCTGGTTGCATAACATTACAAGTTAATGGATATAGGATGGTTTTTGGAAGCTGTGTCCTCTCCCATGAAGATGGAAACTTGGGCCTTACAGACCACTTTGAAAAAATCAGACTTCAAAAAATAGCATAAATGTGGCTCTATTAGCTGTGCATACAGCTGTGATAAGCTGGGCCTTGGTCCAATAATCCTGATCGTGTTTTGTTTTGTTGTTTTTTTTAAGTACAAAATACATTTGCATCACTGACTTGAGAGGTCCTGGTTGCTATGTTGATTGTTTATTCGTTCTACTTATTTGCAAACAAAGAAAAGTGAGGAGAGCAGCAAAATGGTCAGAAGCGGGATAGCTGCAGGAACAGATAGGGTCATGGTCAAATTGTTGAAAGCTGTCAGTGCAAGTGCCAGCAAAGAGGCCAAAACAGATATGTAAAAGAAGACAAGGAGGTTGCAGGGAAGCAGCTAAAGACAATCTCTCTACCAGCTTCAGGGAAAGGAAGATCCTGTTCATTCAGCTAACTAAAGGTGGAAAAAATAATCCTGAATACATTTACCAACTGATGCAGGCCCAAAGGAAGCAGATGGCCAGAAACAGTGTGACTTCACAGCAGACGCAAGCTTTATTGATCAAATTATCACTCTTGGCAACTGATGGGAGGGGAGTAATAAAAATAGGTTAAACTTTTGGAGGAAAACAACTGGCTTGAGTGGATACAATATAGAGGGTGTGGATATGTGGAATTTCAGGTAACTGTAATTATAAAAGGTGCATGTTAAGACTCCTGTAGTGAAGTAAGAAATGTCAAGCAATTGGGTAAGTCCAAGTTTCATGTAGGAGCACAGGCGTTGGAATCACACTAATTTTCAATCATGAAGATGAATGTTGCTGTGAGATGCCTTGGAGGGCATAATTTTGAAAGATAAATAGCAAAGCTTTTCAGTAAATATAAATTATATGTGATTACTGGCAAGTTTGTCTGATTTAATGAAAGTATTTTTTGCCATGTTGGAAAATTGGTTTTGTAGACATGAACTAGTTCAAATAAGATGAGATGGCTGCATCTTGGAGAAGAAAGAATACATACTATGTTGACATGTAGTGTAAGGGAAGATACAGAGAAGTCTAGTCCTACATGTAGTTATATCCACATCAGCATCAGTTAGTTCAGCATCAGTGGTTCAGTAAAGATGAATTAAAACAGTCATGTACCTTAGCCAGAAATACTGCACAGTAGGTGATGAGATTATGAATCAATAAGGATAATACATCTACAATCCATATAGGGTTTTTTTCAAATTTATTATTACTTCGTGGACTAAGAACAGTTCCAATAAATTAGATAAAATCATGAAAAAGAATGGAGACAGCTCTTTCAAATATTGCAGTTAGAAATAGAAAACATTTTAAAATATCAGAGACTGAGTTAGGAAATCAAGGCAGGGGATTGACTTTAATTAAAAAGATTAAAATGATAATGATACACCAAGCCATACCAATATATAAGGAAAAAAAAAAAAAAAGCATTCAAGGCCTAAAAGCTAATATCACCCCTGAACTGGAAAGACCAGCAATGACATAGTGTTCCCCAGATCTAGAAGGACACACTAGAAAGCCAGAGAAGGACCATTTATCAATTTTGGGTTATAATTAAAATGCCTATGTTTTCTACAGCCCTAAAATTTATCTGTCTGGCTACAGGAATAGTCATAAACATTCATCACTATAGAAAACTTTTAAAAATGCCCCACAAATTCAGAAGTTTTTTCAAACAAAGGAGTCAATGCAGATTCACTTACCTATATATTTAGCACATGTGCACATACAACACACATATCTGCACAGTAAGAAGAGAGAACAGATGAATCAAATACACAGAAACTGCAGAAATAGGATGTGCTTGCCAAGACTCAGACACAAGCCTTCTTGTGTCTGTTTGTAAGCCGATTCATATTTGAATAACTGAAATTATATCTAATGGAAATTAAATATATACAATAAAATAAATGTGTGTATGCATCTTTATGACAGAAGTATTAATAATACAAAGATACAATATTGAGATTGTCTAGGAAAACATCTTGTCCTAGAAAATGTAAGAGCTTTGTGTTCAAAGGATTTAGAAAATAAACTCCCTTTCTGTGGAGCCCTGCCCATTGGGATTTGGCATAAGAAAGAAAAGAGAATTTCTAAGAAATATCAGGTTTTCTTTGCTGGCGTATTTTTTACTTTGTTCTGAATGGAAACAACTTGAGCTCAAAAGGTAAATTTCATTGACTGTAGATTTTACTAAGTGTGACTTTAGCAGAGAAAGCAAAAGAAATCGAAGGATGTACTATATATGACTGCATTTTACAGCCCCTTTCTTCTTCTTTTGATAAGCACTTAACAGAAATCTATTCAGTGAAAGCTGCCAATTCTTATTTTTACCATATGTACAGATCGAGGATGTCAGAGGAAATGTGTATGGCAAATTAGGGTGAACTCTGTGGCCTGAATGTTAAATGAGAGGGCAAATTATGCAGGATTTGTCTACCATTTTAGTGCTCTCATTTGTGATGTCTTTGGGCAGGGCACCTTTATAAGACTATCCTGAAGATATTATCATAATGGAATGTTTTGCATAATGGAAAACACAGTCACCTCAGATCTTCTTTTGCATGACAAACCCTTGATTAGAAAAATAATAGGATGGAAATGGAATTTGTGTTTATACAGGCAGGCATCAGAGCCAAGGAGAATGGAAGCTGACCTCAATACACTGGAGAACTGTCATAGGCAGATGCAAAACCTCTCTCTTTACAGTAAATTTAGCCTGGAAATAGACTGAGAAAAAAACGAGAGTCATATAAAAGTCTTCTTACAGTGAAAAGTTCCTCATTCATGAGAAAAGTATCTGTGATATGCAAATGATATTACATATTTTTAAATGATTCATAGCTCTTGTTATACTGTAAGGTCCACATTACACCCCTGTGAAAACAAGAATATTTTGATATTTGACAAAATTGTAAATGTTTTATATTTTCTATTACACATCTGATTTAGCTTTGGCAATTTACAGTCTTTAGGTCCACTGATGTACAGTTAGAAAATTGAATTAATATCCTGCCTTAAATCAGCATAACCAACCATGTACACAATTAGGAACTGGATTATTATTTTCAGCATTGAATACAGTCATGCTCCTGTCCTGTACTCATCTGAATTAATGCACATATCTGCATATGTGTTTATAGGATTGCTGCTGATGTGCATGTGCCATTAGACACATAAACCTGCTGGTTTTATTCAGTCAGTATTAATTACAAAGTCTATTCTTCAAACAGAAACATAGAAAAAAGTCTCAAAAGTGTACAATAATTTGGAAGACTCTGTACCTTCAGGAAAATTGTAAAATCAAAAGGTAGATTTTACTAACTCTTTCCTTCTTACTATGTAAGAATGTAATGTGCTATTATATGACTGGATTTAACTTATGTTCAGCTTAGAAGACAACATTATTTCATTACTGTCAGTGATTCTGGGAGCACAAAACTGTATTGTTTTCTGCCAAGATCATATTGCATATAGGTTGAAGTGGATTTTGGGTGATAAAATCCCAAAACACAGCTGATTTACAGAAGACCCCAGTTAAACTGCTTTAAACACCTAGTCTAAAATATAGTACCTGGGAAGATAGTGTTGTGATAGTGGGTGTTCTACCAGCTGGGACAGTGTAAGTGCTAATTGCAAATGTGCTTATGCTTATTTCTATGGCTGCCCTGAATTAAAGAACATTGGCCAGTCCTGATATTTGATATAGCCTGAAAAGAGAATCAGTATATTGCTTTGAGGCACCTCACCTCTGTGTGATAAGGATAAAATCTTAGCCTGTCTTTGGTTTTCTGATAGCCATTTCCTCTCTGTCTTCCTCACTGTGATTTGTTGAGATGATCTTAATCTGACCCAAAGGCTTTGAACCACCCAGAATTGCCATTAAAAGCAGCAAGGATGTGTATACCCAGCATCTCTCAGGATCAAGCTTATCATTTTTAGCTGTAAATATCTGTATGACTAGAGTTACATGTGTCAGCTTTAAGATAATGTCATGATTTCATTGTGGTCAAATATCTAGAAAAAGGAAAGCATGGCTGATCTCTGCACAGTGTCTGTTCACGTTTATTATCTTAACAGTAAACTCACAGCTGATTGCAGTTTGGCCCTTATCAGTTCTTCCTTCTAGCAACAAACTAAATCATTTCAGCTTGTTCAGGAACAGATCAGTCTTAAGACATAGCTTCACAGAGAACTGACAGATAATACCAACCTTTATTTTTCAGCAAAAGTAATTTTTGATGTAAAAAATGATGCGCAAGTGGCCACAACATTCGATCTACATATATGAACAATGGCTAATGAAATACAGGAATTCAGCTTTTCAATGCCTGAAGAAGCAGATTTAATACCTGGGTTTACTACTGCAGATTTCTTCACTTGGTTTAGAGTGAGCTGTAAATAGGCTGGTTGATTAGAAGACTAAAAAGATAACCCAATTTAATGATCATACATAACGTGCCTACCAGAATCCTCCACTTGAATAGCGCAATAGTTACTTTTTCTGAGGAATACTTTGCAATGTATTAGAGAATGAATCACCCCTTTTCTTCCACAGCAAGAGCATGCCAGTCAGACAAAACCCTGCTAGCAGTCTGAACCCAGAAGTACATGTTCCCAAATGCTGCTTAATTCACCTTCTCTAAAGTGCTAGCATTGAGGCTGCGTACTTAAGGTCTGTATTTGTTACCCCACTCTGCCTTCCATTAATTGATTACTGACTCAAAGCTGCACTTAATCCATTATGACAGTAGTTACATTTGTAAAAAAAAACATTCTGAAGTAAGATTCTGAGTTGTAGTAGAGTCTGTTCAGCCCATGCTCTGAGACAGCTAGAGCATGCCCCCGGGATTATTCCCATAAAACAAACCAAAGCCAGACTCTGTAATAACAGCACTTACAAATGCAGCGGTCATTTTTTCTATCTCCCCACTTCCAGTAAGCTCATCCTGAATGCCTTTTAGCCAGCCTCAGTTTTGGTGTCTCCTCTATCTAAACCAGTGAGAAACGCACAAACAAATCCCGTAAGGAAGGGCAGGAAGTTGTGAGAGCTGTTACATGGTTATTGTTACTAGGGAAACCACTGCCTTAGTATTCATGTGTTCAGCAGATCTGTCTGGCTGTGTCTTGGAGTCCCAGGCAATATGATGAAATAAATGGCAACCAGGAAAATAAACCCAAACCAGCACAGAATACACTATAAGTGTCTGTGACACTTAAAATTAAAATCTTGTTTTGGTAAAAGAAGTCTAAGCAGAAATATCTCCCATAATATGCTTTTATAACAAGGGGGGGTGTGTTTGGAAGAGCATGCTATATTCTATTCCTCTTTTCCGGAACATTAATAAAATATCTGCAAAAGCAATAAGTACTGATAGTCTAGAGTTAAAATGCTAATCCCAAGCAGCTACATTTTTTGGCTGCTGACCTTAGATCCAATTTCATGAGCAGTATCTATATCCAAGCAAAGGATGAGTAGAGCTAGTACTTTTCTTTGGAAACCAGACAATAGTGTTGGGACCCATCTCTAAGAACAGATTGTCCATGCTCCTACATTATGGGACAATTTTCTTGTTTGTTAGCTTTTTTAAGATGCAGCTTGTTTCTGAGTTCAGTCACAAAAGTGTGTGACTTACAAAACAATCAGTAGAAACATCTCGAGCAGTAGCCATACCTCTTAATGTTCCCTGTATCCTTTTTACCATAATTAAAACAAGCAGCAACTTTCCCAGATTCAGTCAGAAATTGGGGCTGAAAGGGCTCTCAAGAAATCAGCTATGCTGAGCAGATTGTCTGATATCTGGTTTATAGATATCTGGTTTATAGACAGACACTCAGCACCAGTTCCTTAATTTCCACAGTGATAGGGATTCAACACATTTCATCCTCAGTAGGAATTCCCCAGCTGATTAATCGATTTTATCTCTTATCCATCTTGCTGAAAATCTCAGCTGAGTGATAAAGCCTGAAGAGGATACACACATCTTCCCTAGAGCACTCCCAGCCTCAGGCTGTCTGTTCCAGTGCTGGCTGCACTGCAAAATCAGCTCAGTATTACTGCTCTCCCTGATGGACTCCAGGCACATAGCTGATTTGCTCATTCACCAGAGGTTGAGGCACTGCAGAAAGTTATTGTTCCTGAGGATCTCGATAACCCCAAGTCCAGCCAGAAACAATCATCTCAGTAGGTTAGTTCTTGCTTTGGAGTGGAATGAATTGCAGTGGGGAGATACAGTGTGCAGCATAACTGAGTATTGCAAAGTTCACTTGCTGCTAGAGAAGGACTTCTCTAAACAGAGATTTCAGAAGACAACATACATGCACAAATGTGACAGAGTTACAGGCAAGACTGCAGGAAGGATAGTGGTACCTGGTTTTCTGAAGACATGGAGGTGAGGAAAGCAGCAGAGAATGAAGTGACAGTACTTTATTGTGCAGTAACCCTCTGATAATAAAGCACAAATTATTAACAACTATTTGGGCCTTGCTGAAGCAGGCTCGTAAACAGGGTTATGCAAAATAACCCACAAACCTAGACAAAAGCTAACACAGTAGATGGATTAAAAAAAGAGATATTTTTGACCCTACAAAAATCACTATTATTAAAGATACACAAGTGTTTAAAGGCTTGCTTCCTTTTTTTTTTCCAGTTTTATTTATACATCTTGGGGCTAACTATAGCAAAAATACTTCTGCTTTGCAACAGATAGAGAAAAACGGAGAACCAGGACTGTGGGATTTAGAAATATCCCTGCCATGAAGACCTGTAACACAGGAAAATGGGAATATCAAAGTACAGAATTAGAGTTCAAATACACATGGATGGCAGCTCATTTTCCTCTCAGCATGTTTGTGTCTTTGCATGATCTCCAGACTGATCCCTAATCTACAATATGATATGGGCTTGTGCTATCCACAGGATGACCAAATAAAACAGTTAATTAGAGACCACTAAGAAGAGACTTTGGCAATTAGAAATATCCAGCACAAACCAACAGAAAGATTCTGCTCATTAAGTATATCCACCGTTGGCACTAAATAAAGAGGCACATGTGAGCTGCATCTGGGAAATACGGGGAACTAGAGATCATGCAGAAAAAAGCTATTGGAGAATTACAAACAACTCTCACTGATGTCCCAAATTAAAGATTATCTAATAAATATGATATTCCAAGTTTTTTTCACGAGCACAGTACTACAGGAAGAAGCTTCTACAGTTCAGATAGCTGAATGTAAAGGACAAGGAGAGTGTCCAAGCCAAGCAGTGTGTTCAGCAGGGCTAGGTATGGAATTTGGCTCTAAGGTATAGGCATGCTCTGGTTAGTTTGCTATGGCTACTCCTGGCAATTTTACCTAGGCTGCTGTCTCATGGAGCAGTAAGAAGGCATTCACTGTCCCCTAACAGGCCCTCACCTTCACTCAGGATGCACTTTGGTTGGACACTGTTGAGAGCTGGAAGACTACTTAGAGGAGATATTTCTATGGGCTTTCTTTCCTCAGATACTGGCAACCAGGTTTGGGGTTGGAGGACTTGAGAATTTTTGTGCTGCAAATTAAGGCCATTTTGATGAGGCAGGAGACAGCCATGATGCACACTAAACCCTGGAAAATGTTGAGTGCTCTCCACACCCATGTGGGCTTGGTCTCTTGAGACTCCCATGCAGTGGGTAGCTGAGTTCTTGGGGGCATTCATAGGAGCATAGCTACCCTGCTGGTGGATCTCCATGTGGCAAAGCTACCCCACACAAGGAAGCTGCCTCTTCACTTCCAGAGAAACCTACAGTGATAGAGGAATAGCTAAAAACATACAGTGACACATGGAGGGCCTACATATGGGCCTACATATGGGGTGGTTCAGAAAAAGTGGCAGCATTGGGAAAGAGGCAGAAAACCTGCTCATTTGTTGGATGAGGAGTGCAGGCAGCAGAGCTGGAAACACCTCCTGTGGTTCTCTGAAGCTGCAGCTGAAAGGGCCAAATCACCCATCTCTCTCGTGCTTTGAGATATGCAAGTTGGAAAAGCAGACAGACACACTCCTCCCAGCTGAGTTCACACTTTCAGTGAAAGCTTTAATAAGAAGCCAGGTTTGCAGGAGAGAAGAGGATGGGGATCCACAGGGTAGCCCAAATTTACATGTAAAAATCCTCCAGCAGGATGTGACATCTAAGTGTGGGTGGAGAGCACCAAGGTACAAAAAAGCTGTACAGTTTCGTTGTTAATGGCTCAAAATGTCCCCAAGATGTGTGCTCGTAAGACCTACATTTTGAAGATGAAGATCTGCCTCTGGCCAGCTCTACTTCCAGTATTCTGAGGAGCACGGCACAGCAGCTAAGAAGTCCAGCTAATGGATATTGATAGTTGCAGGCTGCTGTTCGATCACAGGATGGCCTGCCTGCAACAGGCCAGGAGGGAAAGCAAGGCTGATGACAGCATTTTCAGCCAGGAACTGCCCAGAAGCCAAGCCTGTCAAAAAGCCATTTACACACTCCAAGTGAAAACAAAGTAGCCGCAGCTTTTAGTAACACTGCTCAGAAATCGATTGCTACATTTTCCACAGCTTATAGAGCGAATGAAATGTTTACCAGAGTAGAATGTATATATAGACAACAGCTGTTAAATGAGGGTTCTGGAAAGGGAAGACTGAAGTCACATTGCTTTAGAGCCTCGGGTGTTTATCATGGAAACCACTTCGCTGGGAAAGTGAGTGCTACTGTGTGGCTAATATGTCCACCCATCCCTGTGGAGCAGGCTGTGGCTCAGAGAGGGAGCAGCTACCTTAAATGCTCCCAAAGCAGAATACAAGGAGGGTGAACTAACAGCAGAGCTCAAGCCAGAGCTAAGCACAGACTGTGCAAGGAATCAGTCACAGAAAAATGCAAACACTTGTCAAGTCAAGTCAAATTTAGTCAGCAGTTTCACCTGAAATAAAATGTAGAAAGGATTCTTTTGGTGGTTTTGCAATAGTTTTTTGCTTTGTCTTTTCATGCAAGACTTACAAACTGTCTTGAAATGAATTTCTGAAACAACAGAACATGGGAAAAGAGTGCCATATGCCACACCAAGTAGATCTTGTGAGACTGGAGGTAGATATCCACTCCTTTTCCTACCTTAATTAAAGCTGGGTCTTAGAATCATGGACCTCCTACCTCCTTCACAATGATACTGATTCTAGGTGGGACAAGTTCATTTTTTTTTTTTTTTTTTTGCTTTGAAGATACTTGAAAGCAGAGAATAGAAAATTCAGATGAGTACCCTAGACAGCAGCCCAGACCATAATCATCACCCATTTTCTTACTCAGTGAATGTTCGTGAGTTACATGAAGTTGGACACATCAGCATTCAAGAGAGGCTCCCTTTGTATCTCTGCAGCCACAGTGAATTTTCTTCATCACAGTTACCAATGCCTTCAAGTGGCCGAGAGCTCTACATCTCTCAGAACACAGGGAGCAGGGCTGGGCTGGTGGAGGAGCAAGGACAGAAGGCAGTGCACACCACCACAGCTTCTGCTGTTTTACCTGTCCCACCCCATGGTGTACAGGTTGCTCAGCAGCCTTGAATCCAACAGAGCTACTTTCTCAGGCAACATCAATTGCAGAAATTTCACTTGATCTGCCCGTGTGGCATGGTTTGGACAGCCTGGCAGCTAGGACATTTTTTCTGAGAGGAAAACCTGGGGATTATGAAGCAGTTGAAATCTCTTACCTAAAAAGTCAAAGTTCACACCACTGAATGCAGCAGGGGATATGCCCTCCTCAATTTTGTGAATATTGTTCCAGTCATCATGAATGAGTTTATTTTTACATTGCTTTGATGCTCTTTAGAGATGTCCCAGATCAATATGAAATACTTACTCAACCTGTCAAAAAGCCTTCCTTATCTGACAGTCTGAAAAACTCTGGTTTCATGTATATCCAAAAATATTTTCCCTTTTTCTTTAAAACATTGTCAGCACAGTTTTTCTCCAAATAGGACCAGTTATTCATGCAGGTCTAGTTAAAATAAGAAGTACTGCTGGTTCTTTGCTGAGAACATTAGTCTGGTTCCTCAGCATTTCTAGTTCCAAAAGCTGTTGCCCAGAGTAAAACTGCTGCCCAGTTGTATTGGGTCTGGCTGAGATGGAGCCCGTTTTCCCCAGAGGAGCCCTGACAGTGCTGTGCTTTGTATCAGTAGCTAGGGAGGTGTTGATGAACACTCTTTGGCTACTGCAGAGCAGCACTGGCACAGCATCTGCACTGCCTCTCTAACAATCTGCCTCTTAGAGTGGGCTGGGAGCAGGCAAGAAGTTGGAAAGGGACACAGCCAGGACAGCTGACCCCAACTGACCAAAGGGATATTCCATACCATTTGGCATCTGCTCACAATAAAAGCCAAAAGAAAGGGTAGGCATTTGTCAATACAATGTTTGTCTTCCAGAAGAGCTGCTAGGCACACTGAAGCCCTGCTTCCTGGGAAGTGTCTGAACACTGATGAGAAGTAGAGAATAAATCTTGTTTTCCTTTGCATCTCTGCATGGCCTTTGTTTTTGCTTTATTAAACTGCCTTTAACTTGACCCATGATTTTTTTTTCCATCTAATTTTCTCCGTCCCAGTGCTGCTGAGGAGGGGAGTGATAGAACAGTGTGGTGGGCAACTGACATCTATTGAATACTATCCCACCAGTCCTTTTTAACAATCAACATGGGGCACCCTCTTTGCAGTAAACTCTGCGCCTTCACTACACTTAAGGGCCAAATTCTGTTTAAGCTCCCATTTCAGTAGGATCAGAATTGGTCGAAACCACTCAATTTTCTCTCTCTCAGGTTCCCATAGTTCCAGGTTTGGAGATGGAGGTAGGCAGCATGTTAGGCCCTTATACCCAAAGCATGCTAGGCCTCTTTATAGCCTAAGGGAGACTTCAGCAAACCGAGATTAGTGTGCCAGGAAGCACCCTGCAGACCTGCCTGTTTTTTTTCCTTACATCAGAAATAATCTCTTTCATTTGCCATCAAGCTGAATAGTATTTAGTCCACTGATGCTCTAAGTTTTCCTGCAAAGTTTGGAAGTGATGCAACACAGAATTTGCAATATCCCACATCCCAGAGCATTGGATCTGAGTTTAGGTATGGGTGCCTTTGTAGGAGGATTCTCAAGGACAAACATCATATTGAGGCTGCTACTGCAAATGTTTCTAAGTAGGAGCAGAATGTAACTCTGGATCATCTGAAAAAAAAAAAACAACCCACTCTTTTTCAATGTAAAAATACAAGAAAATATGTGTGCACAATTGTCTCACTCCCTAGAGTGTTATGCACATAATCAAAGGAGAATCACTATGGACAGTGGCATGGAGGAATAGTGTGCTCTGCCTTTATGAATGAAGCACATACAGATGAGCAAGTACCATTTCCATGGGTAAAGACTTTTCAAGGATAAATAGATGGCATCTTCTCTGTAGTAAAACAAGAATCAGCCTATTCTCACAGCCAGTGTTCAACATTGTACTTAAAAGCAGTATTAGACTAAAAAGCACCTAATTTAACTTGAGCTGATTTAAAATGCATCTTGGTTTGTCTCAGCTATTGTCTAATCCTTTTGTTTGAGATGTTCTACATTAGTCAGACAGTTTTGATTCATGTGCTAACAATCCCCCTTAAGGCAGGTAATTCCACCACGTGCAAAGTGGCATTCCAGTTCCCACAGACAAAAGTCAGTAAACTTTAAATCCCAGAGCCCCTAAACTTATTTTGCATAAATTGCCCTCACAGGAGGAGAGCTGAGATCTGTTTATATGCATCTCCTGTATCAACTTAGAATTCAATTTTTTCAGAACAGTGGGAATGCTGATTAGAGACAAATCACAGCAGAAAGCAAAGGCTGCAACCAATTTTGAATACAAACAAAATAAAATGTGAATGACTTCACTTTAACCTCTAGGTCCTGCTTCAGTGTCTTTTCCATTAAAGGTTTCTTAGCACAACAATTAACAGAATGGAGACATATTTTTGTTAAATAATGACCACCTACAGATGGCATTTTTTTTCCTTTGGTACTGAAGTTACACATCACTCCTGTAAAGAGAACAGGTTTTAAGCCTAGTAGCTGTTGATTTTGCCAAAACAACAAATGGGACCTTTATGCTAATGAAAGTTAAGATTTTAATCTTTCCACTATGATGCAGTTTCTGTCCTCAGAAGATCTTGAGATAGTATGCTGTTTCAAATGATGTAATACCAAGCATAAAGAAGAGTTTGGATTTCTTTTTTTTTTGAACTTCAGTACTTAGACAATCACATTCCTTTTTCCCAGAAATGCATATATCTGTATTCATAGCAGATAAAAAAACTGTCACCACCTCAAGGTAAAAAAAGAGAACTATGGAACAATGGTACCAGTAAAATCTGAAAATATGTTGAAACAGAAAAAAATGTAAATTTTTCCATTGGTAAACCGTGTAGCTGTGGCAACTTATATAATTAATAAATTATAAGGCTATCAAACTTGACTTCCTACTTGCATAAGCCATCAACATTCACAAAATGCAATACAGACACAGCTCCAATTTGTGTTTAACTGCTGTGTCTATCTCAGCATGCCATCCTGGACAAAGTCCTAATGCTACTGAAATCAATGCAAAAAAGACAAAAAAAGAGATTATTTCAGGGTTTCCAGGATTCAAACAGATTTCAAATCAGATTAAAACCAGATCTCCCCTGCCTAAATGGTAGGATGAGCTATTAAGTCATTAATTTCTTAGTGGTAGTCTGAATTTACCAAGTGCCTCCTCCTACCAGTGTAGCTTGTTATTCCCTCTTGGTAGGTTTCATTGTTAATGATGATCAGCAATTCATTCTATCATGGCAAAATGTTTTCTAGAAACTCTTCATTCCAAACTAAAACCAAAACCATGAACATGGAAATATGGTGTCTAAACTGAAATACTGAAGTATCTGGAGAAGGCAGTTTGGAGAGTTTCATGACATAAACCCTTGGAGTCTGAACCAAAATAGTCCATGATTTCTGCCATCTGCAGTGTCCCACAGCTGCACGCACACTGGAGAACTGCATTGGCTCCTGGCTCTGTGGCAAAAATCCAAAAAATCCCTGAGGTCTCCAGCCCCACACTCATTCAAATGGAATCCTGTCACTGGCCTGAGAAACCTGAGATCCTGGCAATCCACAGGTGAAGCAAGTTAATTGAAAGATAAGTCCTTTTCTCCAGATAAATCAGTGGGTTTCAAAGCTGCTGAATAACCTTGCTTTGTTATGAAAAACTTCCAACCGGCTCTAATCAAACAGTCCCAGATTAAGAAAAGCGATTTAATTGAAAGAAGGTGCAGGGAGAGCTCTGCGGGATTTGTGTAAGTGCTGCGGGACACTTAAAAAAAAATTTTTGTATGCTGCTACAACCCCTATTTCTTTGTTGGGACAGTGTAGTACTAAGGTATGAAATAAAAATACTCAGTGTAGATTTCCCCCTTTTTCCGTTGCATCACATTCTGCAGATTGGAACAGTACAGGCTGATCATCTGTTAATCAGTTGTTTAGGTGATTACTACCAGAGAACAAGAGAGATCATATGTGTGAAAATAAACCAGGCAGAAATTCAAGAGAGATTAAACAACACATTTTCTTTCTCTCTTTGTAGTAAATGTCCACGTTAAAAAATTAAAAAAAAAAAAAGGCAGAAAAAAAATCCACCTAAGGCCATTTTCTCTAACTCACGCTCCAGAGATATCTTTGAAGAACTTGGTTGCATTTTTTTTTCTCTTTCTGTATTGAAGAAATTAATAAAAGATCAGCATCTGGGGCAAGTATGAGTTTGATATTATGTTTTACTGATGACAAACTCCAGTTCCATCTTCAGGTATTCACACACCAGTCCAAAGCCCAGTAGCTGCACCAGCTGCTGCATGGATCTATCTGAAGGCAGATTAGGGATTTAAGGCAATACAGTACACAAGACTGAAGGTGTTGCGCATGAACTGATGGATGGAGCAAGGTGTTCCCAGATGTGCTAAGATGGTGGGACAGGCTGCACAGAAAAGCTAGAGCTGCCCCATCCCTGGAAGTGTTCGAGACCAGGATCGATGGGGCTTTGAGCCGCCTGGTCTAGTGGAAGAAGCCTCTGCCCACGGCCAGGGGACGATCTCCAAGGCCATTTCCAACCTAGGCATTCTATGATGCCGTGAAACCCTGGAGGTGGCCGCGTTTGGATGGCTATGGGAAAGAGGCGAGGTCGGGGTCCCCCGTGGCCCCAGGACGCCGGCGGGCAGGAGCTGTGCTGAGGGCCGGGCTGCGGCCGCTTGGGACGCCGTGAGGGGAACGAGGGGCCTGGCTTGTCCCAGCACCCAGCACCCACCCTGCCCGACAGCCCGGAGCCGTGGCTGAAAGCGGGGAGGAGACCTCCCACCCCCCATTCGTAGCGGCATTTCCTACAACCTCCGGAAAATCTCAGCGAGAAGCCTGACCCTCCCCGATCCCGCCTCTCGTGGCAGCACGGCTGCTCCGCCGCGCCAAAGCCAGCGGCGGCCGCACCCTGCCCAGCTCGGCATTCAGTGCTCCTCCCGCTCCGCAGCGGACACTCCGGAGAGGTTTTTCCTCGCGTTGGCGCCAGAGTTCCTCGTTTCCCAGCGGGCGCAGACACAGCCCGGCCCTTCCCGGCCCCGTTCCCGGCCCTTCCCTCCCTGCGCGGGCGGTCCTGGCACGTGGGGGTCCCCGGTGCTCCCTCGGCCGCCGTGCGAAACCGGGCAGCGGCAGGACGGAGCTTCAGCTCTGTGGGACTGCCCCCGGACCGTGCTTCGGGCTGTGGCCCTGTCCTCCCACCGGCCCTCCCCATGTCCGCGGCGCCTGTGGGGAACGAAAGCTTCTCTGCGCACACCGGGCATCTCAGTGGTGTCAGCACAGCCAGCGCACCTGAATGTGCTCCTTGTTCCTTCCTGGCACTCCCTCCTACCAGACAGATTTCTGCAGTCAAAACATTTCGGTGCAAAGCAGCTCAGCAGCTTGAGTTGCAGGTGCGGGAATCACCGGGCCCAGTGTTTGGAAGGGTGCTGTGGTTTCTCACCATGAAGTTCCTGTAGAGCTAACACGACCAGTGGGGGAAGGGGCTGGGAGATGCCACCGAGTGAGCCACCGATGGTTTGGTGTTTATTAGACACAGCACTGACAAGGAGCAGGGGACACAGTTGCTTTGGCTTCAGTCTCATCAGACCTTCAGTAAGAGCCGATGTTATTCCCAGGCCCCGGCTCCTTTCTTCCCCTGGTTAAAGTGGCGATTGTCAGCCCACCTGGCACTGCTGCCAAACTGGGGTTTGTCACGAGCATTCTCTCCCAAAAACTGGGTATTGTTTACTTCAGCAGTGCTGTCTTAGGGAACCCTGCTGGCTAACACTGCAGAAACACCCTGGGGTGTTCAAAGCTCTGTGTTATTACAGGTGGTGAATGTATAGTACACTTCCTCATATTTAGGGGCTTGTAAGGGCTCATCTGAAACCCTCTGAGATTCTCCCCTTTCCTTTGATCAATTAGTTGTCCTAAATCTAAACTGCAGGTGCTTGGGGAAAGGATATCCAAATGCCTCTTTCTCATGTGTGGGTCATAAAAGAAAGGCCCAGCTAGCAGTAGGGTGAACATGTTGGAAATTTCTAAAACAAGGGAATTTTCTAAAACACCAGAACTTACATGTGACCATATCCTAACCACGTGACCATATCCTAATCATGAACTGCCAGGTTCATGACCTTGCCCCCAGACAGCACACATATCTGTCTCGTGCCCTCTCTCCTTCTTCCACCTCCAGTCCTGATGCACCAACAGATGTATCCAAGAAGAACAGAAGAGCTTGGAAGAGTGGCTGAAGCTATGGAGCAGCAAATCCTCATTCTGCTCACTCGCTGCTGTCTCTGGACTGGCAGAAGAGAGGGGTACCTCTGGCCACTAAAGGAGCTGCCCTCAAAATTGCAGGTTCCTGCTATTCCACGTTAGTCACTCTGTGTACATGAGTGCAAACTAAACAGCCAGCAGTGAAAACACGTACGTTGCCCAGATGCAAACAGGCATTTCTGGAGAGAACCTAGTGGATGTGGGAGACCAGAACTGCAGCTCTTCCATGATTCACATCCCCACCAAGGAGGCAGTTATGTTCCAAATTACCCTGTATGGGGTTGCTGTAGAGTACAACCTTCCATGAAGAAACTCACTTCTCCTTTGCTGTCTATATTTTGTGTTAGGGAAAAAAAAAATATTATAGAAGAACATCTGAGATGGTCTCTGAAAGTTATATCTCCTGATGCAGACAAGTGGCAGTTCATGTTTGCAGTATTTCCCAGGGAATGCTGGTACATGCAGTTTCTCCTGCTCCACACAGACATGTTGCTGGGAATTTGATCAATGAACAACTCTTTACAGTCCTGTTAGAGCACAACACTTTGGCATGTCTTTGGAGCTGTCTGTACTGTGAAACAGGACTTGATTTGAACACAGAAATTACACTGTTGTTGCAAGAGACTGTTTTAAAAAAGTATCTTCAATGTTCAGTCTTCACCAAACACCAAGTGAAATACTCTTTCAGGTGTTTTTGCCCATGGAAAGTTTGGAAAATAAAAAACTGAATCTGTTGGGTTTTGGTAGTTGGGTTTTCGGGTGTGGTTTCGGGGTGTAGTTGGGTTTTGGGGTGTGTTTTTTTTTTCTTCTACAAAAATATGGATCTTTAAATCTGTATGGTATACTCCAGAGCTGTGTATACAGTTAATTTCTTTGATGCATGAATATCTCTGAGCTCCTCAGGTGAAAGCTGGGAACAAATTTATAATTAGCTGGATTGTAAGATACTACACTTGTGACACCTACACTATAGTCCTAATTCTAGTTGAAAGATGAGGTTGAAATGTTTCTATGATATTATAAATCTCTTTAGGCTTCAAGACTTTACTGGGATATACAGCGCTGCAGTATCTGGTATAACACTTAGAGCTGTTACGTCTTTTTTGTGAATCACCATATGGGTCCATGAAAAATTAATTTTAAAATGTTTGATTTTAATTTAGCAGTTCTTTCAAGGTAGTACAGCCCCAGCCATCACTACTGGGTCCTGTGGGAAACAAGAGAAAGGGGGAAAAATAAAAGGAACATTTCTGAAATCACTTTCTTTTGCCCAACTCGGTATCAGCGGGCAGAAGCAATAACGAAGGGGTTGCAGGACTGCTCTCAGCTATTATTGTGCCTGGCTCGCTCTCAGCATGACTCACTGCAGACAGTATATAACACCACTTGCAAGGGAAATGAACAGTAAATACTTGGCCCTGGATTTTTTTTTTAACTCTCTTCAGTTGGTTTGTTTTTTTTTTTCCTCTCTGATTTGTATTCCTTTATCCTCGCTCATGTGCTATATAAGCCTCTCAAATCTGATGTCCATAACACCACCCCCCACTGGTAGCAGCAAGCCCTTCCACTGCTGTAGGGTTTACTTTGCAGAGGTTTACAAGAAGAGGCATTATTGAGAAACTGTATGTGTTAACCCAGTGGCACAGTGTTGCTCCAACACCTTCCCTCTGGTTTTTCTTTTCTTGGGGGAGGGGTGGCTGCTATTCTAGCTAAATGCATGTCTTGCTTTGACGTAGCAGCCAGGCTAACTTAGGAAGAAAACCTTGGGGCTAAACAGGCTAGGAGTGCAGCCAAGGGGGTCAGGAGACAGCTTTAAGGATTATACTACATAATTAAAGGCTGACTCTGAACATGCTTCCTGGTACCCTGTGTTCAAACATACAAACCTTTTTAGGTAATAATTCTTGGTCCTCATTTGTGTCAGAGGGATTTGTAGGTTAAAGTTGCCATACAGGTAATGAGTCAGATTTACAAATTATTCATCTAGACTATAAAAAGGCAACACCTTCCTAAACCTGTCCTAGCCAGTGAGAATGGAGGGTAAAATATAAATAGATGAACATGCATGTGTTTTCTTTGTTTGTTTTTGTGCAGTGCCCTCTGGGTGCAGCTGATGTCATTCTGCAGTAACTTTCTAGATTGAAAACGAGGATTCTTCTCCTGAAGTGCTCTGTGATCATAATGGGGCCAGAACATTCTTCTACTGGATAAAACCTGAGACACTGAAGACCCACATTCAAGCTTATATTGTGCTATCTCCAAGGAAGACCCTTTTATCTTCAAATATTTCTAATCAGCTGGAGCCAGGACTATAACTTAGGCCTTCCATTATTCATATTCTAGGCTAGCGCTGCTGCCCTATCAGCCTACACAGTACGAGAACTTGCTATCCAGCCATCCCCCATTCCCACATCAAACTTACTCCTATAGACACTTGTGTTTGCTAAAACAGCATATTCTAACATTTCAGGCAAACATTCTAATGAAGTCTAAGAAAACCGCATTGATTTAGCATTCATTGTCTAAAAATAGGTTTTAGCAAGATGCTGGTACGAAAAAAGCTAGAAGCACTGGAAAGGAGGAGAAAATACTGAACACACATATTGATAAAATATAGTGTGAACAAGCACTTGCTTATCTAATGCTATGATGCACAAATAGACAAAGAGTCAAGGCAGCACACATTCACTGATTGAAATACATAATCAATATGAGCTAGGATAAATCACACTTCCACATCAAAGTTGTGAAAAATGCGTATTGTGTCTTTTGCCTGATTTTCTACCAGAATGATCAGTTTTCTGTTTCAAGAGAAGTTGTAAAAAGCCAGACTTCATCCTCCATATGATGATATATTTAAATCAGACCTGTTGGGGTTTGTTTTTTGCCTTTTATTTTTCAGAATACTGGCTTTTCTACTACTTTGGCTAAATTCCAGTGTGCTATAAAAAGGTCCCTTGTCACATATATAACAAAATGGAAAAAGACACCAAACCATTAACGCACTATTACAGACAGAAATGTGAAGAATCGCGCCCTGTGTAGTCAGCACTGCCTTGTAAGATTTGAAGAAGCTCATGTTTGACTGAATCAGTGCCTAATCTTTTCAACATATTACTGTCTAGTGTCTGCCTGCTCCCAAGTACTTTTAATTCCTTAAAAATCTCTTGTTTACAACCATTTCCTTGTTTGGTTTTTGGAGAACAAAGAGGAAAAGAAATGCTTTATTCCTTGGGTTAGGTCTAGATCACATATACAAAGGAGAAGAGAGATTCTGCTACACTTTATTCAATATGATGTTACAAGAAAACAACAGTTACAGCTGACAAACCATTACATCTTTCATAATACAGACAAATTACAAGGTGTAACAAATAATGCGACATTTATTTTACTGTACTGCTTACGATGCTGTTCTTCTGAAGTATATATATATTTAATTACATTAACATTGTTTTCATGTACCAGCCCTCCCATTTTTTATTTGTTAAAAAAAGAATACCTCTTAGTGCACCATACAAAAATCCGCCTGGAAGCTGGCAAGCAGGAATTTTGTATGCAGCACCATGGAAATGCATTTTGGGGGATGGGAATTATTAGTGCATCCTTTACTTATATATTTTTTGCTTATGTGAAAAATGCAAGGCAGTAACATACAGTCACTCCACCTAAATGCTGGTAGGGGAGAGTATTGTTATGCTCAGTAATGCAACTTACTTCTGTTTATAGGGGGTGTCTGCATTTTGCTCCTTAGTCTATACAACCTATACCTTTTATATAACAAAGATTACAAACCCAGTAATATTCACAGATGAATATTTTGTATATTCATCTTTTTGTATATTCATATATTGAGCATTGACTACACATTTGGTTGTGTGCACTGACACGGGGTGTACATAACCCACCAACACAAAGGGTATATATTTATTTATCTTGCTTTCTCTTCCCAGGAGTCTGAAGTGCAGAACCCCTATGCACCAAAGAGAAAGCAAAATCCCCTGTGCCTCTGTCTACTGCAGATTGAATTTTCACTGTTGTACTGATGACTTGTCCTAAGCTATGGTTCTAATTAAAAGTAAGAGTGAGAATTAAAAGGACCCGACTGATGTAGGACTCCATACAGTAATGTAATGTCAGAACTATTGGAGTGTCCTGTCTGGGGTGGTGCCTGCTGGGTGTGGATTTGAGCTGATCTGAACCCAGCATGAGAGAAGACTGAGCAATCTCCAGCTGGTTGACCTATAAATTTAGGTTCTGTGAACTTGAACTTGTAAGGACTCTCTGTATCATGCAGACCATATCTATTGCCATTTTCCCTTCCCCATTCACTTAATATTAGATCCCACAGAGAGTTAGAACATGCCCTCCCACTTTTATCTGCCTGCTATACCTGCTGCCCTGTCGCTGCTCTCCCATCTTGCAGCAAAGCCACATCCTCTCAAGTATCACCAGGACAGATCTACTGGATCTCAGCCAAGTGGTAGGAAAATGCAAGTTAAGCTGCTGCTGGCTACTGACTGAGCAAATCCTACAGTTTCTCCAGGACTGTGCCCCAAAGACTATTGGTCACTGAAGCCAACTTTTGACTTCAACAACGTGACAACTTTGACAATGTGAAACATCACGTTCCAGGCTCCCACATCTGGAAGGCTGGGCTACTTCTTGTGTCTTTGAAGATTATTTGGAGAACTGATTTCAGAAGGATGAGAGAAAGATCACTACTGATCTTTGCTGAAGCTGTCTCAAGAGCATTGATAGAGTTTAAACAGTCACATTCTGCAACACTGAGAAGAGCTGTGGTGAAAACAGCTGGAGAGGTGGGCAGCTCTCTGGGGGTCCTTACTGATGGGTGTTGAGCTAACTGTGCAGGTAAGGGCTCCGCTGGAAGGGAGAAGAGTGAAATAAGGCTGTAGTGTCAACTGTTAGTTCCCTGGGCAAAGAAGCTTCTACTATCTCAAAAAAAAACCCCTTTATATTTCCCAGCAGCTTTGATATTGCAGAAGATTAATTTGCAGTGCTCATGTGAAAAGCACCATCCTGCTGAGCCTAGGTTGTCTTCGTGCCAGGACAACGTCCCCATGGCCCAGAGCCTCCATGGGAGAGCAGCAAAACCAAGCCACCACAGGCAGTTGGAGTGCCTGGAAAGTAGGTCACTCCTTAATGATCAGTAGGTGAGATAATTTCATTACTGCTGAAGATTAAGTTGCTATTTAGAAACCTAGATATTTATGAACTTTCATTCAGGCAGTTAATTGAGTTTGAAGATTTTTGGATCAACTTTATTTCAGTGGTTGCTGAGAAGTGGGAATGGGGCAGAGAGGATAATCTCACGCGCACATGTGTGTTCACACACATAGGCACACATACATACCTTAAGCAAACACTGTACATGAGTCACTATGGATAGCAATGTGCTAGGCTTGTGGGAGCAATTGGGGAATTACTCTATATTAAACCTTCAGATGGTTAGTTGAACAGTGTAATTGCTTGTCTTCAAATTTAAGCTGTCAAATAGAAGCATCTATGAAACTACCCTTATATTCCTAATCAAAATCTTCATTACATTTTCAAAAATTCTTCAGATTTTGCAGCAAGTTTTGTTTTTCTAAAAATAGCTAATTTTAGTCATCAAACTGCACACAATTTAAGTAGCAAAGATAATGTATAAAAGACTTTTCTCTTACAAAAAAAAAGGAAACATGAAACCCAAACAAACCACATCTAAGGCAGTTTCAGTGTGTGATAAATTCAAAACTTCAGTGGTCACTTTTCCCCCTATAAACACAGGGGAAGAACTCTAGTAAGTTCTAGGTATGGTTGTGACTGAAAGTGGCTTTCAGATGGCTTTTAGCAGATCCTGAAACAGAGATGTCAGTAGGGAAAATTGCCTTTTAATGGCTGTGCAAATATTGAGAATATTTCCACAGTTCAGTTCTTTGAAAGTGTGGACTCCTGTCCTAGTTCATTAAGAGATCTTTTGTAGCTGCTTGTGCATTCAAGGATTTGCCTTATTTGGTGTCTTTTTCTTAATAAACACTGCTGGAGTTTAATAAGATGGCAGTAGCACAAGTCCTTTTCCCCTCCTTTTAAATGCTGAAAGCTAACCAAAGCATTACCACACTTCCTTAAAATGTAATTCAATGCATCCAGCAAGCAAAGGATGTCAAAATTATGTGTAGAATAATATTGCCTAGCAAGTGCTTCTGTCTGAGCAGGACTATAACTCAACAATGATTTTTGCACCATACCTTGCCCTTTCTGAATGCAAAGTTGTAAACAGGGCAGTTTTTGCACAACCCTGAACACAATGCTCTCCCCAACCAAAATGTAGCAACGGCTTCCTTTTCTAAAATCACACACACAACTTAGTTTCTTGCAAAGTTTGCATTTGAATGATTCATTCAGAAAAGCTATCTAAAGACTAAGGATCATGTAGTGCCTTCCAATCAGCTCAGAATACCAATGGAAAATAACTCAAAAAATGCTTTGGTGTGGAACAACAAATGGTCTGGGATGAGGAGAATTCTCCACCTTGCTTTGTACATGGCAAAGTAACACAGCTAGATTTAATGGCTCATTCAAAATAAGTTTTTCTGTACCTCATTATTAAACAGAATTAAACAGAACAGTTTCATCATCTCTGTTTTCAAGAAAATATTCCAAAAAGTAACTAGCGTGAGGAAAAATATAGAGATGCTAGCCAAGACCCATAAAAAAAAGAGAAAGATATATTTTTGAAGAGAATAAAACCATAAGGAACTCACTGAGTATCTGTCAGCTGCATACATCTCATCATTTTTGCTTTGTCTTTCTCACAGGCCTATTTTGAAAACTGGCATGCTACATAGCCTAAGCAGAGTAACCAAATTTAGATTACCTAAGTAAACATGCAATTATTGCCATGATTTTAAATGGATATGAATAGTCTGAGGGGATAATGAAAAAAGAAATAACCTAACAACACTTGAGGAAGAGTGGCAAGTGCTGTAATTGTCAGCTGATCGGACAAGTTGGGCTTGCCCTGGGAAGAAATAGTCTTCCCATTGGTTGCAAACTATGCACAACCCTCAAAGAAAACACACAGTCTTTTATGCCACTGTTGGCTCTTTTTGTGCAGTTGTTACTGAAGAAGTGTGAACACCAAATGTGTTGTCTGAAAGTATTTAAGTCATTGCTGGTGAAAGCATAAAAATCCTTACAAAGATGCAGCGCTGCAGTGGAAAATCAAACAAAATCAAACACAAAAGACTGAAAGAGTACATGCCATGTATCAGTAAGCAAAAAGCTTAATCTTCACATAGTTCTCTGAAATCACAAGGTATCCAAATGCGTGCAAGGTTTTAAATAAATTGCAGGGAAAAACAGGGTCTTGCCAGCTTCAATTTTCTTTTGAATGAAATCCACCTTAGAGACAGAAAGGAAACAGGCCGTGGTTCCTTCCTGGTGTCGGCCTCCTCATTAGGTTTTTGTTTCCCTCCTCCAACCTGGTATATTTAATCCTGTAAGGAAACAATATAAATTATAATAAGCCTCATTAATTGCATTTTTTTTTCACTTGGTAAAAGATAGGTTAGGCCAAAGCCAGTTATGAAGGTGCCTGCTAAGAGTGAAGGGCAGACTTCCAAAGCATGTTTAGAACTGGTACCTCAGGAAAATGAACTTGAAACACCAATGTTTTCAGGGTGGTCGCCTAAGTGAGATATATTAATCCATATTCATGTGTCTGTGCCCCAAGAGCTAATCTTCACAGGTAGCATTAGCATTGACATTCTCCATAGAAATTATAGACAGCCATAACCAGTCATCTCTTCTAAAGGTGGTCACACCCCCTGAATGCAAAGGAATATTGCTAAAAATGCTGGCAGAGCTTCAGGAGTTTACAAGCTTTTTTTGCCCCTTTCATTTTTTGCCCCCTTTCTCCCTAGTGATCTCCTCCATAACAAAGCTTGTAACTAGTTTTTGAAAAGGTCTCCTCAGTTTTCCTTCCTGAGAGTTTTTTGGGGCACCCTGAGACAAATCAGAAACATTTCTGCAAATATAATCAGGTTATGGAGCTTCTTGGTGTGCTGTGTCTAAATGTATTTACCTTTATTTCAGTGTATTTCTGTTACTAGGCAGATAATTGCAAACTCTCCTTTCAAATACAAAAATAAACACTATCAGTGGCTTCACTTATGTTGTCTTTCACTCTACTGATGAAGAAGTTCAAAGCAATGGCTGGAATTGCACGAAGGTATCCTGATGTTTTTGAGGTTTACACAAAACACGAGGCAGGCTGAGAATGTGGGACAGGAAAACAAAGTATCCAGTAACTGCAGGAAGAGCCACGTGAAGGCTGAATGAAGGCTAGATGAACTGGATGAACTGAGGCCACTGAAAGGATTTTATAATTAACATACTTAACTCTTAATATATTTCCTAGTAGAATTCTATATCAAGGAATAAAGAGGGACTTCCTGAGAAATTCTGAAAATATATTTATTAAGTTCTCCAAGACTAGAACTACAGACCTGATACATTTTTAAAATGCTGTTGCAGGAAGACAGTCAGATGTGAAGGAATTTCATCCCTTAAAAAAAAGAATGCTGAAATAGTCATTGAGCATGGAACTGGTTTGTATTAGCATGTCCTAAAACTATTTAAATCAAACTGGATGCAGGTGCCAGTGAATCTAGTATAGTCCTCATTTCAAAAGCAGGAGAAAAACAAGACATCGGTTTTGAACTGCAATTTCAAGCACAGCACTTTATTTGTGGCTTTCAACAAAACACCCCAATGTCTATGCAATATCTTAACTTCTGTAATTTCCAGGGCTCCTGTCATGATTCTTGAGAGCTCTTCTTCTATTCTTTAAGCACCAGGATACCAAATTGGATTAACGAAATCCTGTTATTAAGCATCTTGGGCCCTCTTGGAGCTTGGTCTACCACCTCTAGAGTCCTTCTTGGGCTATTTCCTAAATGTGTCTGGAGCTTGTGTGGACTGTCTATTCCACATGAAAGTCCCACTTTCCCCAATCTCTAGAAGCTTGGCTGAAATGCCAGTAAATCTTGTTTCAAGAAATACATTTGAGTGGATGCATTTAGTTTCCCTTCAAAAGCTTAAAAAGAAAAGCAATGTTTGGAACATGCAGAGATTCACAACTGCTCAGTGATGAAACACCAGTGATAATATTCCCCAAATTCCAGATTTCTTTTCCTTCATGAGCACTTTTCAGGGGTGTTCTTTTGGGAGCTCCTTCTTGGAAAGAAGCAACTAAAGTCCCAAAGCTCTTTCCAATGCTGAAGTTGCGTTTGCCCCCACTGCCACCTACACTCCAGTTGTGGAAAGCAGGCTTCCAAGCTACATCTGCCCAGATCCAGAATAGCTGGCCTGATTTCAGGGTAAACCCAGATCACTGGAGTTCCAGAGACTGGAATAAGCAGCAGGGACATCTGAGAGAGGTAATAAAATTATAAGGATAGCAAAGTCTCTGGATGCATGTTTTTCTGGTAGTTATCAAATTGCTCAGAGAGTCATTGCTCATTTGAGAATAACTACAATTTAATTACAGAGAACTTTTCATTTCTATCACTGGACCTCGGGACAGTATCTAAATGAGGTAAGTATCACACTTCTCCTAGGATAATGCTACAATTTCCTAGTAACAACACTACATTGTCTGGTTTCAAGTTTGGCTTTGTAGGCAAAGCTGATGACACATTCTCCAGGGCAGGGCCTGAGCTTGTGGAATGGGGAATACCTTCATTAGAAGCTTAGCACTTCCAGAATCAAGCCCTAGAATATTAAGAGATTCTTTAGAAATTAATAAACTGAGAGCTGCTACCTTATAACACATGGGGGGAAAAAAATCTTTGCACACTGGACTACTGCCAGCACCAATGCACACTGCAGGCAAATACTGCAGTGTTCTACTAAGAAAGGGTAGCAGGAGTTACAGGTTTCCTACTCTGGCTCAGTATAAAGCAGATCACAGTTTTAAGGTCACAACTCTACAAGCTCCAGCTTTGTTGGATCCTGCCATGCCAGGGCTGTAACTGGTTTCTTGTGAAACTTAGTGACTGTATGGTGGGCAACACCACCCTCCACCTTCTGCACAGGCTCCAGATTTAGATTAGATCACTGGAAAAGAACATGATTTGATGCCAGATTTCACTAATGGTTCTGGCTGGGGAAAGCTAGAAGACACAGTACAACTGGAAGCAGGGAACAGTAAGGTAGTCTCAGTCTGTGTGCAGTGCTGAAATGTGCAAGACGCCCGGTTTGGGAAGCCAGCCTGCATGACAGACCCACTGCTCACACCAGTGCCAGAATGCGCAGGGTGTTCTGAGGCTGAGCCCTCAGCTCTGCCTGCCAAGGTGTTTCTCTTGAGTATGAAATGAAACATGACACAACAAGTGGTGGTTAGGAATAGATAATGTTTGCATCTGAATCCCTAATTCTTGGAATGTGTATTGTCAATTCAAAAGTGGAGTCAACGGGTGAAGTCCCTTCCCCTGCCTCACAGAGCTGTCGATGAGTGCCAGCTTTCTCAGATGCTGAACACAGATTTGCCACTTGTCAGTGAAGTGCTGTAATCACTGTGCACTTACTCTTCACATTTAATTTTGTTTAAAATGAGACATCAAACAGACAACTCTCCTAAAATGGAGAAAGAGGAGAGCATCTTTTTATCCACAGCAGAAAATCTACAATAAAAAACCCAGAAAATTTTAGACTGCTGTGAACCAATCTTTTTATTAAAAAAACATTGTTTCCTCAGTGTGGCTCTTTAAATGAAACATCAGTTGTTCACACAACAAAGACCCAAGGCAGGGCCCTCTACACAGTGTTGCCATTCAGTTTCCCAGATGGCTTCATATTCCAAGTTTGTATTTTAAAAGTTATATTTTAGAAATATTCTTGCTTAGAATTTATACATTTCCCTCATCATACAAATCAAAGTTTTGTCTGGTGACTTGGCAGATTATGTTTATGGCCTCTGGTCACAGCTTTGCTTATAAAATTGTAAATTGTTAAATGGAACATTTACACTTGTGATTTCCCAACAGCAAATAGGGTTCATTCATATCTCCTTAAAAATCAAACCAAACCAACAAACCCCAAACAAACAAGCAACAACAAACCCTGAAACATTCAAGACTACCTTAAAAATGAACTTTTTTCACTACAGATCCTGGTACTTCTGGTTTTCATGACATCTCTACTAAACCTAATAGCTTTCTACAAGTAAGTTAATGATGTACTTGAAATATTAAGTGATCTACATGAAGTGACTCATTTCTGTGTTTGCTACCTAGAGAAAATTTCTGTTGCATACATTCTGTTTGTCCCAGACCCTTGATGGGATAGAGTGTTAATCCACCTTAAAAACAGCAGAAGCCAACTTCAGAATGCAGTAGCTGTTGATGTAACAGTGGTTCTGGAAAGGCATACCAAAGCCTGTAATTTAAACATTAATCATACTCTCAAGACATGAGGCAGAGGAAGGTGATTAAATCCCAAATATTTTCTTTATTTTAATTAGTGAAAGAACGTCCTGTCCTATAAAAACACCAGTTCAATACATATTCCTTTTGACAGCATCAGCATCCTTCTCTAGGTACTTTTAATTTCTGTATAAATTATCACATCGGGTGGAGCTGGGCTCCTGCAGAGTCTTTAGCATGCAAAGCACACTCAGAGTGCAGGTCTATTTATGTGGCAGCTGATGCAGCAGTATTGTGAGAGTATTCCAGTTTTAAAATAAAAGTGTGAGCTGACAACTGGAGATACTGTATTCTTTATGAGCTAAAACATGGAGCTATTTAAGATCATCAGCAATAATACTCTTTCTGCTTCTCCCTCCACCACACATGCAGACACCACAGATACTGTTCATCCTCTCTGAAAAAAAAAAGTACAGTATTAACAGGTGATTCTCCCCAAACCTTTTATTCCTACCTTTGTTAGAGAAATCATTTTAAAAACCCAACCAAACATTAGCAATACTATTTGCACTCAGATAATATCTATGTGCAACTTGTTGCTATAAATATTAATTAATTGGATCACCAATACCCATAATGCAACTTTATTTTGACCTACATGCCCTATGAACTAGATATTTTTTGGATTCAATTTCCTTAAAACCAACTGTCAGCATCATGTGATGGAAGAGATGAAAAATGAAAATGAGCGTTCCTGCTGTGCAGGTGAGTGACCTGTGGGAGACAGCTCTGCCTGCTAGGATTTTTACACGTACCATCAGACACAGACCAATTGATTAGATCATCTTATACCTGCCACCAACTAGGCTCAAGAGACTAATTAGAGAGAGTACTGCCTGCGCAGGCACCCCATTGACACCTAATTTGCTCAGCCAAAGCCTTTGGGGAGAATGTATTATCTCTGCAGCTGCACTTCATGCATTTCTAAATTGAGGCGTAAGCAAGGAGTACTTCTTCACTCTTTTGAGCAAACTGAGTATATAAGCCCTTAAGTGCTAAATACAAGCAGACAAATTAAATCTGGCCAGCTGCCATAAATCCTTTTTCCCCTTCCAATATATATACACACATGTAAATGCATACATGTTTTAATTTTTATCTATGTCTATGATATATGTGCACAAATGCAAACATACAAAAAATGTGTACGTGTGAGTCTGAATGTGTGTAGGAAGGATGGGTATATAAAGTAATTTCTATAAATATATGCTTTAAAATATGTAATTGTCACACTGTATAGTGTGCCTTCCTTCACAGGGAAGTTTTACTTCTGTGAAATTTAAAAGAAATGCATTTGTTCTTATTTATGAAAAATAAATTATCTGGAGTGTTAGCTCAGGCTCAGAATTATCCCATGGACAAGGCTCAGTAGATTGATACCTATAAAGCTGCTCTGTGTATCTTCAGAGGTGCTAGCTCAAAGATTATTTCAGTATACAGCCAAGCTTTGTTGGAAGCTTTTCTTCAATGGACTATACCTTGTTTGTGGTTTCCTGAGGAATACTATTCACTAAGGCTAAATATAAGGTTTCTTAAATTGCTTTCTGCTGAGCTTTAGTTTTATCTATTTATCCATGCCCCAAAATACACAGGAGAGGCAAGACTTATGACTGCTATTAAAAATTTATTCAGGGAAAAAAAAAGAAGAAAAAGAGACACACTAAAAAAATTAGCATTTTTTGACAAACTAAGAAGGGTTTGAAGCAAATAATTTCAATTATAGGCTGGTTAGTGATTCCTAAACTCAGAAGCCTTGTAACACACAGGAACATAGTGAATTTACATCACTCCTGAAATAGCACTGAAGACAAGTATCTTCTTCCCATTTGTCTAAAAAGCAACTTTCAGGAGCTGAATAAGGCTGAATTATTGCAGTTTAATTTCAGTTTCTGTCAAAGCCCATGTTGACAAGGTTAGTTTATAGTGTCAACTCAGGATCCTGCACCCCTGTAACCAAAGAAGGAAAGAAGCCGTAGCAAAATATGTACAAGTTATGTGTGTGGCCAAAATATCAGGTGTCATCTCCTTTGCAAAACACACTATAAATGTGACTTCCAGTCTTGTTCCTAGGATGGGGCATAACTCAATACAAAGAGAATATCCTCACCTTTTCCCCCCCCACAGGCCACATCTTTACCAATTCATTTAATATTTCTTTAGCTATTTAATATATTTTAATGTTTTTAAGACACCTCTAGATTATCTTGGCCATTGTTGGCTACTACTATTTCACAAATGCAGCACTGTACAGGATATTTACACATTAAAAGTGCTATGAGTACTTAGCAGTAAACCATATTTGACAAATAAGTAGCACAGGATTAACTGGTTAATTCCTTCTGTTTTCTTCTCTTGTGTCTTAGTTACTGCACTGGTATTCTTATACACAAGGGATTTCCCAGACTCTATCTAAAATGATGAAAATTGCTGTATATTCTTCACAGTTCTAACATATAAATCATAATACAGACCCTTATGGATATATTACTGTGTTACGAATTCCTCTCTCCACAAAGAATTTTTCACAGATTGACTTTGCCTCTAAGCAGAGCCCTGCAACTCTAAATAGATTTGTGTGTGGGAGTTGACTGCAATTTCAGGGTGGGTGAGAAGAGATGACCCTAAAAGAAGTGAGTGCTAGACAAGGACTGTAAGCTAGTAAGAAAATAAAAAAAACAGAGTAGTAATACAATTATAAACTAAATTATTTTATGAGCATACTTTAAATAAGTAACATAACCTTTGAAAGGTGAGATGTCTATGGCACTGTAGATATGGGGCTGGAAAACAGAAACCAAGATTTTGGCTTTGCTGCTGAATGTGACTGTAGACAAGTCATTTCATCCCACTGCAATGTGTTTTGTAACAAGGGCCCTGGTTTATGTCCCAGCCTCTGGGTTTAGAGTGTCTCCAAAATTAGTGCCCTGTTTTAGCTGGAGCCACCAATAGTTCAAATTATGTAAATACAGTTAAATTTATCAAAAATGCAATATTAGAATAGTTGCAACATTGGTAGTACTTGAAATCTCTACTTGGGCTGTACCTTTACTTGTACCTTTATGCACAGTACAAGTTCAAAATTAAAGTCTTGCATCACCTGACTAGGTGTATGTGCACTCAATAGTCTAGTGTGGGAGGTTGATTCTGAAAAGCCAAAACTCACCCTTAAATTACACACCAGCTGCTAAGTAGCATATATACATATCAATAATTGCAAACCAACCGTGCATACTTTACACACAGGTCTCTACAAAACATTATCATGAATTCCTTCATAGTGTGTCTTGTGAGGACAAAAAAAGAATCTGATCTTTACTGTAATATATTTTATTCACAGTATTAATTTCCAGTGTTATTTGATCATGTGATTGGTTTCAAAGTTGATCTGTAGGTATACTTTTAACTTTTGAGTGGCTGTGGTAACTTCCAAATTAGTTTTCTACAAGTCTTTCAGCAAAATTCTTTCCTACCCTAGCTGCCCACAGCTGAAGCTTTTTCTTTGAGTTGAGAACAAAGTCCACAAAGCCCTTCACAATTACCATTTGAATAAGGCTTCACATGAAAAATGGCCAGGACTGAATCTACTACACGTCTTCTAGTTTTTGAGAATAAAGCACAGCCCTCTGTGAGTGAGCTCTGGGAAAACTGGTACTTCAGATGAAGATACTAGAAAAATAGCAGTGTTATTGAGCTAAATGCAGTTTGCATGCAAAGCCATGGAACCCTTACTAAAAACAAAAACACAAATTGAGGATTTTGGTAGACATCGAGAACAGAAAAATATTAGTGCTAGTTGTTTGCAAGAATATACTTCTCAAACCTGACAAACATCCAAATCTCTACAACTTCCAACCTTTTTTCTAACTTATTAACATGATATGTCTAAATTGCTATGCTTCTCACCCTGATAGCTTGCAAAAAAACCTGCCAAAGAGGAATTGGAGAAATGCTGTCTCCCTGGATCTGTCATGAGAGAACCTAAACCTACAATTTTTGCCAGTGTTTGACACAATGAGATCCTTATCTCAGTGGTAGTACTCAGCTCTCATCTCTGAAACAGATAAGTAAATGCTAAATGCTATGCCTGAACAAAATTTGTAGATACCTTAATTAAAATATCTGAAAGCAAAAAAACAAACAAACAAACAAAAAAAAAAAAACCACAACCAAACAAACAAAAAAAAACACCCACAAAAAAAAAAAAAGAGAAAGAAAAGCCTATATATTACAGTTGTATATAACAATATAACAGAACTCAGAAAGGAAATACCTGTTGGAAGATTATATAAAGGCATTAATGCCCTGGTTAACAGGTTTGTTACTCGTTTGCACCTGTGTCTGGAGAAAAGGAGCTCCAGAACAGCTGCTGAGAGATCTGCTCGTTGTTAAACTCTCTTGTAGAGCTAAACAGTCAAGAGATGGGAGATTCAACTACAAGCAGCTGGGTGTGAGTGAGCTTAGCTGTGGTATCCTTCTACCATGTCTCACCTTTGTGGCAGAGCTAGTTTAAGAAATTCCCACTGCTGCAAACCTACTTCCTTGTTTATGCCCTGCCACTTGTGCCCCTGTCACATGTATTGTAACATTTTCTGAGAAACTCTCTGTAGACTGTATCAGTGAGGTATCAGAAATGACATTTTTATGTAGAACTTCTTAATGAAATGATCCAGTTAACACCAAACTTCCAACTAGCTTCATCAGAGTTAATGGGATTGAAAACTTGTGAGGGAGCAAGAAGGAACTGCCTGGATAGAGCTAAACTGAAACTTATCACACTCTTCTTGTTTGCAAAGACAAAATGATGGAATAACATCCTTATTTTTAATCAGCAGCATTCCCCAGTGCATTATGAAGAACAAGGCTTCATTCTAAAATCTGAAGCCTCCTCCCAACTCACAAATGGCTAATTATTTTCAGGTATCTGGAAGCACTGTGAAATCTGCCTTAGCCAGCCACTTAGAGGAGCAGACAGAAGTTGTCACATAATGACCTACTAATTAAAAGGAATAAAACCATACTCAAAAGATCTGGGAATACCCATAAGATGACCTAATAAGGATAATCTCCGGTACATGTTTCTAGGGAGCAGCAAACAAGAGATGGCTGAGAGCCCATGCCTCTGACTGGAAGTTCTTTGAAACTTTTTTTGGTTGGTTTTATTTTTTTTAGCAGCAAAAATATGTTGGCCTGCCAACTTATCAAGAAGATGTTTAACAGTTTGTGAAGCTTCAAGTACTATTTAACCAGAATTCAGAGAATTCAGACAGGATAGAAAAGCATGTAACTCTTTATAGGTCACAATGTAGCTTTGAATGAAGAATATAACCCTAGAGTTCAGGGACAGCTGATCAACTGTGCCCTCCAAATACCACAAATGAAACTTACTGACTGCCAGTATCAGGAATGATGGTAGCTGCTATTAACAGTGCTATTTTATCAGCTCAAACCTAAGCACATTTATGTATTTATTTATATTATCTGCAACACAACAGCTGACCAACTCAAAACCCAAATTAGATTATGTGTTTGACCATCTTCTTCCACTCCTCCCCATCTAACATAACAAGAAGTACATATATTCAGAGAACTTAATCAGAAATTTATTCTTGCTTTTCCCTGTCATGGCTTTTATCCCCAAAATGAAGTCTGCTGGACAAAATGACATATGAAAGACTAAATACTTGCCAGATGACTCATTAGCATTTACCTCCTCCCAAAAAACTAAACCCTGCCTCATTGGAAAAAATGAAGTATCTGCAGGTACTTCAAAAAAGGGCATTTTGTATACTTGTGATTGTTAACATTATTAGTCAAGTTGCTTCTTGAAAGCTAAGTAGTCTTGGAACAAATTTAATGCTGCTGGTTTAATCAGTGCAGAGTAACTGTGGGATAGTCTAGAGATGGGTGTGGACCATTTTGCTCTAACAAAGATTCCTTGGAATTTAAAAATGCCTCTGCAAGGGATCACAACACTATAAACTACCTCAGACCCCACAGATAAATGCTAAGCATTAAGAAAACAATGTGTGAATGTTTATCACTACCACAATCATTCTAGTACCCTGCAAGTACCTACAGGCAGCTTGGAATTAAGTTACATATTTTTTTTTTTTTTTTTTTTTTCTTTGAGAAGACAGGGTGAGTGTTCAGGTGCAGAAGAAAGAAAAAAAAGAGGGATGGGTAAACAAAAGGAAAAAAATTCCATTTCTCACCTGCATTTTTATGTCCATTTGTGTTCTTCCTTAGAAAGTACTTTTCAAACCAGCAAGGAATTTTTAATCTGGAATGTGGAGTTATGAATGCCTTTGTTTTTAGCTTGACAGAACAGATATTATTACAGCTGCATTTGGGATAGTAAAGATCCATCTAGCTAAACACCATCTGATTATGCATTCTGTTTGCTGCTGTGACTTTTGAGAGACTGAGCATCATGGCAAAGTAGTCATGTCAATTAAAACACATTTTTTAGGACAGCACTGCAACACTTAAGTACATATAAATTAGATAGAAAGCAGACCTCACATGATGAAGCAGAAGGATCTTTCCCATTATTATAGTATATTATATTAATGGCAAGTTTAAGTAATAGATGTATTTAAATTTTGGAATACATTTCCAAATATGATTATGTCCTAAGCTCTTAATCTATGTGCCCACCCATACTATGAATGCTATACAATGGTATTTATTGACAAAGATATCAGGAAGTCTTTGCAGTTGACATTTTCAAGCGTCAGTTGTTTCCCAACCTAAGAGTTCTCAAGACTAGAATGGAACAGAGGAGAAAAAATCCCAGTTTAGGAAATGAAATGGTGTCTTTATGAGATATTGCTTGTCTTCATGCTCATTCCCTAGAGAGTGTGCTGATACTTGCTGAATACTGCTATGCAGTCCTTTCACCTGTACAGCTCCCACTTGGGATTTTTGCTGAAAATCTGTGACATTAGAAGTAGTTACTGGCAGCTTCAGGCCAGCTGCTTTCTTCCCTGCCAGTTCCATTTTTACATACAAAACCATATGGAGCACTGAAACAGAAATATTTCCCCAGTGCAGTCTCTGTGGCATTAAATGGAAAAAATGTTCCAGAATTAGCACCTCTACAGAGCAGCACTACAGCAATGAGGATATTCTATCTTGTACATAAGGAGATCACAAAGCAGCTCAGTGATTTTATTTCTCAGAGTTCCCACTCTGGATGGGGTAAGAACCTTTTCCACATGTATGACTAAGATGCTAAGATATTAAGCATGGTTTGGGAAATTCAGTATGAGGTTCCTCTCACAGACACAACTTTTAGAAACCAAGCAGGATCTACATTCTTTGAAAACTAGACCTCCTTCAGATACTACAGAGGCTTCTCCCTTACTTTTTGTTTTTTAAAAGACTTAAAAATGTTTTTAAAAACCAGTCTCACACACTAGAGAGGCTTGTGGCAGAAATAGTAGATGTCAAATCAGGTGCAACATACTGTGCATTTTGTGGTATGCAAAGACAGGGATCATGGTAAGATGGAGTACTAAAGGCTTTTCTTTCCAAAGTGCTATAAGCATTGGTTTTCTTGTAGCTGTAAGAAACACTTAATCTTTTTTTTGAAGCTCCATTATAAAAGTAAGGTTTTGCATAGCTCATTTAAATAGTTTAAATGACACGAGGTTAAGTACAGGAAAGCCTTTCACCAAAGGTGGTTAGTCCTTTTCAAAGATTTCATATTATTTGAAGCTTACTTTCACTGCATTCTTTTACCTTGACTGCTTCCCAAGTGGGTATAAGTTAATTAAATAGGATTTTGACCTTTTAACCTTTCCTATAAACTGCATCTTTACCTAACTCTATTTAAATAAATCAGATAAAAAACCAATCGTAGCAGAATATATATTTTTACAGCTGCGGAAAAAACAAACATGTCTATTAAGCTTATTTGTAAGTACTTAGTAGTCAAAGCAACAGCTAAGACTCATGGATGATTTTAATTAAAATAAATCTGGGTGGGCACATAAATTAATTTACGATGGTTTTTTCCAAACTGAAACTTCTGTAGCATTACTGAACAGCACAGCACTACAGTAAGTTCTCGTTTGTTTGTAGCAACTGAAGCTCAATCCACCTGATTAGCTTGTATTCCAGTTGAGTAATGTAAAGTGTAAATTGTATCTACAAAAGATATCAAAGATACGAGGCTGAAAATTGTTACAGGAAAGAAGAGAAAGAGCAGAACAGATGGATAGATAACAATTATACAATGATACCCAGCACCTCTGTAACTGACATGCTCTGGGTTTAAATATCAAAAGGAGGTGAAATAGATGCACCAGGAGAACACTGAACTGCTCTCTACAAACAGATAATGTGGCTTTCTGTATCTCATTAGCCCTTTTCACCTTAAAGTACAGGCTTCTGATTATTAGACCCTTCCAAACAGCCTTTTAAGTTAATCCAGAAACAAAATACAGTTTAGGTATGAAGGATGATAGCAGTTATATATGGAGAAATGAGTAACTAGCTCATGTATAAAGAATGAACAAAGAACTAAGCTGCCTCTTTGTGCCTAAGTGATGTGCTCAGGTCTCTGCATAGGCAGTAACAAAAGCGCTGTTAGTGGATTGATCACATCTCTCACCCCCAGTAGGGACTTCTAAAATTGAGTTCATCACAGAAATAAATCTTTAGTCCAGGCCTTTAGTTTGATGTATTAATAGTGATACCATCTAACCATCTCACTGGTACATTATGTTCAAATTTTGCAGCCACTGAGTGATAAATACACACCTTTTCAAGGGTGCTACTTTTTGATCATTGATTGGGACATATTTGCCCCTATCCTGACACTTCTTTCAAGCCATCCTTGCTGAATAAACAGCAGGAAGATGGCAACAACAATCATTTCATGCATAAGAAGCCCCCACTTCAGCATGAGCAGAGACAGGCACAAGTGGAGAGGCAGACTTGTGCATCAGCTCACATCTTCCAAGGTGCAACTCATCTCCTCATTTAAGTGCTTGGGGGCTCGTAATGGCATCATGCACCATGTTTTGTCCACCTTTGTCAAAGTATTTTAGACCAGGGCTGTTACTATGCACAGGCTGTGATAACAAGGATTAACAGGAATAAGGTTTTCTGTTTCTCACATTGCACAGAAGAGGATCATATACTCCCAACAGCAAGATTGCTCTGCAAGATTTCTTCACTATCCCCAAAACAAAGCTATCTAAAGTAAAATGTAGCAGTAGAGAGTGTCCAAAGTGAAAAAAAAATCAAAAAAGGCATAGGAAATTCTGGAAATTATTATAAATAGTTTAAAGGCATGTCAACAGCCTACAACTCTCCCTCCTCAAACATTTTTATCCTGTCAAGTAATAACCAACAATAACACTACTGTAAACTCAGAGAGATACTTTCTTTGTGCTTTGAAAGGGCTTTGCATAGAGTTATTTTAATTATTTTCCTTCTATAGTAAGTAGAGGATGAAGAAGATTTCTGAAATAAGAAATGTTATTGTTAACTCACTAATCACAGCTGAGGGACTCAGGGGCAGTCTGGTTCCTGAAATATCTTTGAGCTTATTTTACAGAATTGACTTAGTTGGTGGTATCCCTGTCACATGGATTTCAATGCAAGGCACCAAAACTTCCTTTGTGCAAACTTACAATAGACAACACTGGACACTGAAATCATATCCTGGGAAATTCCAAATCACTAATACTTGAAACAGGGAATTTTTATGAGTTGTAAGAAGTTAATTTTTCATTTGTAAATGCCTATTTGTGAGGTGATTGAGTTTTGAGTCAATGTGTAAATTACACTCTATGTTATTTATTTTTCAAACATAAAATACATATGCCTGCTGTTTTGAGAAATGAGTGACCCTTAAAAGTCAAAGCAAGGGCTTGATTCCTCTCCTTTGATTCTGTGGGTGCCACAAATGAGAGGGTTATGAGCTTCCCTGTTTTGCTTCTTGACATTGGACATGCTTATGGCTTGGTACCAATGGAGTAGCTGGGGGCAACCCAAGAATCAACACATAGGAAGAGCTGCTAAGGGGACCTTGGAGAAATGCTGAGACGATGGCCAAGGAGGCCCACGTGGCAGAGCAGACTGTGGTAAGCACAGCAGACCAGGAGGGGAGCCTGCAGCCAAAGCCAGGCAGTCACAGAACTACAAACTATGAGGTTTCACAGCAGAAGCTGCTATAATATGGAAATAGATTCTTACTCTCTAGGCCCATATGTCATCACACCAGCTAAGCTGAAGCTGCCAACTAAAATGGGCAATTTCGCATGAACTTGGCAGGGTGACTGCCAACACAGAGCTTGTTTTCCACTGGTGCCACCCACTCTGCTAATCCAATTCTGTCTCCTGACTTGCTTTTAAATAATAATGAACAGCAGATGGGAGGGGAAAATGTTGCTGACTGTTAAGCCAGCATGCGAGTGAGGCTCTTTGCTTTTCAAATATCTTGTGCAAACTAGCTCTAAATGCAATGTCAAGTGATTAATAGTGGTTAAACGAGAAAGCCAGGATTTGCCATGTTCTCAGTCATTTAATCTTTGACCAGGATAGGCAGGCAAACAAAACAGTCAGAAGAATAACATATTCTAAGAGAAAGAACCAGCTTCCGTAACATTTAACTTTGATAAAGATAGGGATGGACTCTTTTTCCCATCCTTGTAAATATCATTTTGGTGGGTTTTTTTGGGTGGTGGCATAATATGGGGTTGCTAAGCACCAGAGTAATATTAAAAATACCTTTCAAGTTAAACACACAGTAATCAGGACAGGCATTATTGAGCGTAATCCCATGGCTGACTCCTTTTTGATAAGGAGAGGAAACAGGCTGAAGCACCAGGGTAGGGAATAGGGATGTGACTGTCAGGAAAAAGGGCAGAGAGAGGCACTGAGAGGCAGCGGGCAGGCAGCAGAGAGCAAACAGCCAGGAGGCTGCCTGTCTCTTCAGCAGCAGCAGGAGGACCTATTGTTCCTGGGTCACACAACATTATCTCCTGCCCAACAAACAGCAGGTAAGCTTGTTTGCACAATGCACTGTGTTTTCTCTTGTGTCAGCCTGACACAGAGGATAATCACCTCCCACTGCTGCCTACTGACCTCACACTGAGGGTTGAAAGGTAGGAATCCCACTGGCAACACATCTCGATGAAGGTGAAAAAAGGTATCAGTATGATTCTATACACCAAAACCTCTTCCACTGTATCAGTTTCTGAAAATCCAGGAATTTAAAACTCTTGAAAGGAGTTAAAATGCTTGTGCAATATATCTAATCCCTTGTACACCTGTAGTAGTCTTTAACATGTGGTCATTTTCTTGACCCCAAAGAAATCTGTGCCACATTTGCTGCTCAAACTATGTACTGCTTTTGTAAGACAAAGGGTTTTATTGAAAATAAGACCCTTGATTCCTTTATTGTGGAAGAGGGAAGGTCTCAAGTAAGTTGAATGGACAGACAAGAAAAAAATAACTAAGTTTCAGTAGCTGAATGCTTGGAAAGTTGCATTTGAGTCCTGCTTCTGCCATAGTTCCTATATGGTGCTAGAAAACTATTATCAGACCTCCTACAATACTAGAGAAGCTAACCTATTTTTTTTAACAGAAATTACTTGGCAGCTCTGATTTTCTTTGTAATCCAAGATGGATCCTGGCTGGGGCTGCAGATATGCTGAGCATTCACTGCTCCAACTGAGGTCAATGCAGAATGAAATCCAATCTGAACATACTGAGCACTAAAGGATGCAAGGAGCTCTGAAAAATCAGGCAAGAATAATTGATTCATTTTTAACAATTGCCATTTTAATATGTGTGCTTCAGCTCCTGGTGCATAAAATGTACACCTTCATACCATGTCAGCTCATGGGGGTACTGTGAAAGTGGCTTCATGATGCTGGCAAAGAACTAAGAGAAAATGCAGATCATGAAAAGCCACCATGGAAACTAATGATTCCATATCTGGTTCAGATTATGGATTCTATAGCCATAATGCATAGGATGAAACACTGAATGATGAAGATGAAAAGAAACATTAGCTATCCATCTGTGTTCACAATCCATTATCCTACAGAAAAGTGATTTGAGGGCCCAAAGAAATAAGAGTATATAATCCTGAAAAATGAAAAATGTAGATGAGCGCATAAACCACAGGTGGACGAAATTAAATTTGAAACCTTAATTTTTGTATTTCCTAACTACTGTTTGAATTTACCACTTTAATAAATTTTATGAAGCAGACTTTAGAAAAAGACAGTGTTGCTAAGAACTAATGGTACATCTTCCCAGTTAGTCACATACAGGATGGAGAGACTCCTAAAAAGAAACATAAGCTTGTCTCAAATTTACTATCAGTTTCTTTGCCTTTCAACTGAAATATTTTGTCTGGTTTGATGTTGCAAGACCACAGTAACATAATTTGAGACAGCAACCTTTGATAATACAGGTTAACAGATATTTCATTGTGTAAACGCTACAATCCCTGTTTTTCCATCTCATGTAGGGAGTTTAGCATTTGCCTTCTAAAAACTAAAAGAATTTCATACAGGCATCTGTACTGGCCTGTTCTTTGTACTAATTAAATTAGTTTCCTGTTGAGTAAGTAAAGCACTGGCAGCCAGGAACAGTTGGGGAGACAGCTCAGAGTCTTAAGCACTGAACCATGAACTTTTTTGTTTACTACAACATTAAACAAGCAGACACTCTTACTGACATTATGGGGAATGAAAGAGCATTCTGTTAAGATTGTTGTTTCATTACTGTTCGTGAACTACTGATCTTCGTAAAGTGACATTTTTAAAGATACAAAAGGTATTTCATTTGATACAGTTAACTAAATAAACTCATTATTTGTTTTAAAAATACTTATGTCAAAGTTAAAGCTGAATTTGAACTTCAAATTGAAGGGGTCAAAACTCAGAAGGGAGAAATAAGTCAAAGTGCCACCCAATAACCCGGCTGTGTCTCTGGTTCTGCACCTCCACACTAATGATCACAAAGATGAAAACTTTATATGACACAGATCTTCAGCCCAAGGACCTCACAAGGGACATTGACACCTTGAAGGAGTAGGGCAAGAGACATCATGTCTCTGATCTTCTATACTAGTGGCTTTCAGCAACTGCTGGAGAGTTTGCCATTTGTTTAAATAAAGCAAAATGACAAAGAAGCACAAGCAGTATATGAATAGAAGATCTAAATAGCTGTTCTTACTTCAGTTCAATTTTTCCCTGTAATGCAAGACCGTAAAATATTATAAATTGTTTACATTAAAATATACATGCTTACCACAGTACATATACACTGAGTCTTTGTGTGCATGTATTTAGCTCAAAGCTAATCTCTGAATAAAAGCCCTTTCTGAAAATAGAGATTTATAAAAAGAAATACTGATAAGCTTTCAACTATAGGGACTTTAGTGGTCACTGCATAAACAGCATTGCAACACAAAACCTGTGTGATTTTGCGGATCACTCCATAAATCTTCCTTTGTCCCATGAGTTTAAGTTTTCAGCCAAGAAAAACAACATTCTTCATAAAATTAATGAAAACAAGCTGCTCTTTGCCTACAGAAAAAGATTTTTCTTAATTACATTTTTTGCTTTGAATCATATATCCTGTAGTTTGATTAAATTCCCTTAGAAGTCAACTAAAAATTAGAGCTTTGCAGCATGAACCTCAAACGTGGTGTTTACTTGGAAAATATAAGCCCACTGTGCCTTTGGAAGTTGATATTTAAAGTAAGAATAAGAGCAATATGCAAGACAGTTTTTATTATTTTCATTATGTCACTGCATAAATTTATTTTCAGGGCTTAGAGTTTGCAGAGAAATATGATCTAGCCAATGTATTTATTAGAAATAAATGGTCTGTGTAAATGAATGTAGATAAAGCAAGAATACTGGAATTCTGGTTAATCCCTTGAGGCAGTAAATCAGGATTTCTAAAGCACTTAATGCAAAATATCTGCATCAAGGGGTTAAATATATAAAATATGAAAAGTCAAAGACAAGAACTAGATTAAAAGGTTACATGGAGACAGTGTTGAAAAAACTGGAGCCTGCTGCTAAATAGATATCCAACAGGCATTTATTTATGTTCACTGGCTGCAGCAGCCGCTGGCATACTCTAAATGAACTCATACAACAAACAGAAATCAAATTCTAGTGTCAGTCTTTGATCATTTTGTAGTACCAAAGCTGAAAATTTCATAGAGAACCAAGCTATGTGGACATGATTAAGCTAATGCAACTAATTGCCCTAACTGAAAAATAAAAATGCCAGTTCTCTATATCCTTGCTGCAATCCTTGAGGCAATCCTCATTGCCTCAATACTTCAGATGAGCCCTGTATTCTTCCTGGCAGGCTGCACCTAATCCCCAGTAGGGACAGCAGATAGAGAAAAGACATCACTCATTAATTTAAGCACTAATTGAATCAGTTCCTATTCAGCTGAAAATCTCCCTCCACTCCAGAGTGAAACCGGTCCCAAAACCTAAGTCTTTGTCAGACCTAAATCATAATTCAGACTGAAGAACAATTTTATTTTTCTCTGGCTCCCAATGCTTTCATACAAACAAGACTTAAGAATACTTTCTGTGTATGTACTGCTAAATAAGATCTACTTAAAAAAACCCAGGCCCAAATCCTAACCAACCGAAGGAACAAAAAATGAATATATTGCTCATTCAAACAGCAGTGTTCCCCGAGGTTCTCTGTGCAGCAGATGTATTCCTAACATGACTGCAGCTATCACCCATGACCAGTAACTGTTGGCTCCAAAGCTCAGAGGTGCACTTTATTTTAAGTTCTAAGGCAACAAGACATACCTTGATATAGATATATATATATACACACATATATACATATACATATACATACATACATACATACATATATATATATATATATATATATACTTCTGCTTTTATGCACACACATGGATAAAACTGACCTTTTTTTTTTAAACTACTGTAGTCCTGACCCTTCCAGGGGCTCCATGCAAAGAGGCCAGTACCCACACAGAGCTTGTTTGAAGCCAATGTGGTTTTCCCAGTGGGAGACAGGAAGAGATGGGAATTACTGAGTTAAATTTGTGTATTGGTATTTTCAACATAAATTAAATATTTGCAGCTAAATCAATAAATACTGAAATCCTACTACACATTGATACCTTTTAGATCTCCGGGAAGGCAAGTGACCTTGCTCCTGCTTTTGTCATTCTAAACTTTAAAACTTTAAACTTTAAAGGAAATTTAGTCCAGATCAAGAGAAGAATTCCTAGTCCCCACACTGGTACTCCAGAAACTTAATTTGCTTCAGTAGGTTCTAATCACATCCCTAAACCTAAATATTTTTTCAGCTATGTTCCTAAATTGACTTTTGTATGAAGAGCAGAAGAAATAAACCTTTTATATGTATGACAAATTACATTGCTCATCACTTTTGTTCACCAAGGTCTTATCAAATACTATTTCACAATTCAAGGAATGCATTCAAATTCCTATGAAGAGATCCAGAGGATTAGCTCTTGTACACGTCTTTTCCTGTTTGGGACAAGGCTGACAAAATCTGAATGCTGAAGGCTGAAATTCTGAGCATGGTGAAATGTACTTGTTAGACCTTTTAACCTATAATTGATAGCAAAAACTAGATGTTGTAAACTCTGAGCCTAGCTGAGCAAGCTTTAGGGCATTTTCTCACTTGTTATTTTGCCTCTTGATTATCACTCATGCACAGAAAGAAACTACCAGAAATGCCCAGGGAATGGCTAATAGTCTCAAAGCTACTATTTAAAAAGAAGATATTGATAGAATTAGCTAGCATATAAAAAATGTTTGAACTGTGATTTGTGCTTATTATGCACACAGATTATTTGTAAAAATTGGCTATTATGATTACCATACATTTGTCAAACTTGATTGTAAAATGGCATTCTTTTGACAAGCCAATTCTAGTTACACAAATACAAACTGAAGACGACATACAAGTACTTATGTGGGAAAAAGTCTTGAAAATAAGGGACATTTTAGTAATTATTTTTATTCATTTCACAAAGCTGGTACCTTAACTCTCCTGGGTCTCTGAATTAGTGTGTGAATATCCAGGGAACATGCTATCACAGCATTGCTACTTCATCTGGATTTGACCTCTGAGGAACAGTTTGTGTCATCATGGAGCAAAAGCTCTGGTAAAACATTTGTCTAGATAAAAGACCTCAAGCAGTTAACCTGCACAGCAGAGGCAATGCAGCCGGGCACGGGGATAATGACCTCTACCCAAATGGGGAAGGTACGTCAATGTAACACTATGACAGCAAGACAAAAGATGACGGCAGCTCAGCAGGAAAACATTAGCAGTGATATAATTCTTGGTACTGTATGTGAAGAAATGCCTTCAGAAGTACAATGCCAATCTGTTTTTACCTAATAATTATTTCAAGTTTTAATATTAAAAAAAGATTAAACATCACACCCATCTTTGTTCTTCACTTTTATTTTAAACTCTTGTTTTCATTCTGTTTTATTTTTTCCTAAATAAAAATCTTGATAGAAGTAAATACCCTGTGTGGGTAAAAGTTACAATTCAAATTAAATAAACTTTCCTCATTTGATACATGAATTATTGGATGGATGTTTTTCTGACTTCAGGTAGTTATGACACTGTTCTGAAAAATAAACCTGAAGAAGTTGATGAGCCTGTTTAGCAAGTCAAACCTGTCCTAACAGACAGATTAACTCATTTCTTATGCAGATTATTTACACTTAGGATACCTTTCATTGTTTATACTGAAGTTTTCTTCTTTCTGTTTTTAAAAGGAGACACTGTGTCACATATCCATTATTTTTACCAGGCAGAATCCATTGAATATTTAGCTACCACACTTTTAGCACCACACCAAAAGTTCTGGGTTTAAACTATTTATTTTTAAAGTAGTAGCATGATCAGGCCTGCATGCTTATCTAAAGATCTTTGCTTTATGAGGGAGATTTTAGTCTGTGAGGTTTCCTCTACACATGGTAGGCAGCTGTCAGCAGCAGTGAGCAGGGCGAGGGGTCACTGCAGCTGCTCTGTGAAAGCACAGGGTTCCATCAACATCGCAAAAATCCTGCAGAGTGGGAGCCAGGAGACCACGGATTAGAGTACATTGGAGTGCGTATGTAAGGTCACATCATGTCTATCAAAGTGATATCAAACTGGTACACTGTACAATACATTTTACTGTGTTCTGTGTTCAAAGAAAATAAAAGGAGAATGGACATGTGTGTAGCAGACCACGGTTTAATACAGAATTTCACATTGTCCTTTTAAATAGATGGACTTACTAAGTTCACAAAGACACGTCAAACACAGTGGAGATGTGTTGAGAGAGAACTAGATTTCATGAATTCTTCAGGTCAGACATGAATGAGATCAAAATAATTCTTGTTAATTAAACAGTAGAAAAGACTATTAAGAGAAACCAGATGTTCACATTTCCTGAATCTTACACACTAATATACATAAATGTCTGTCCTTGTATACATATATCAATAGTTTCCCATGAAGTGCTTTTTCATATCTCCTCATGAAATTTCACTTTGGTGAAATCGATTCCTGTATTTAAGATAACCCTAAAATAAGGATAGATAGGTAGCAAACACATAATTCTGATTTGTAGGTAGACACAAATCTCTCCCAGATCTGCCTGTTTCAGAGGACAGTTACAGGATATTAAATGTCATATATGTCATGTTGCATAGAATCCACAGAATCCAGAGATTTGTAATTCTCATTGTTAGGGTGCTTCAACCAGATGGACAAAACTACGCTTCCCAACAACAACAGCAACAACAACCACAACAAGTTACTGACCTGACATCTTGTGTTAGGAAACAAGGAAATGGGTAGGGCAACAGAGAATTTATTCTGGCTGAAATATGAAACAAAATGAGATGACTAGACACTAAACAATGTCTCCTATTTCTATCAATCTTGTGCAAGCTGAAAGCTAGCAGAGGTATACAGGCAACAAGGGTTTATCAAACTACATCTGTCTACAAAGTCAAACGGTCAATGACACTATAACAGTTTTATGCTGTTTCAAAATTGTTTCCACAATTTTACAATCACTTTCAGCAGTAGAAAATAAGAAATGTAGGTGCAAAGAATAAAAAAGGAGAAAGCATCCTGTTTGCAAACTGTACAGTTGTGAAGTATGAGCTGCTGAAAGAATCCGAAGAGTGTGATTTAGACTAAAGCATCCCAAATATCTGAACCAGCAGGACTCTGTGACCTTCAAATTTCCTCTGAAAAGTTCTGAAGTTTTTCTGTTCATTTGGATCACTTTAAAAATTGCTGACTCTGGCAAAGACTGCAAAACTGTCAAAAAAAAAGTTACCACCTTAAGCACAAGTAAATTACAAACCTGCCTTTCTCCTTACCATAAATACCAACACCCACTTGCACAGTAAGCCCTTTAATCTCTTCTTCACAAAACCCTTCATGCCTGGCATTCACTTACACTTGCATTTGCAGTTATTTTCACAGCCAATTACCATCCTGCCCTCATCCAGTCATTACCCAATCTTCCTGGACACACTCATTCACTTGAAGGCACCCTCCTCCACTTCAGCCCTTCCCACAATGAAGCCCTCTCTTCTTAACCACTGGCCCAAATACACCTGAGCTGCTGAGAGGTTTCTGAACCACCAGAGCTCAGCAGGAATGGGCTTTGTCTCTTTGCATTTCTCCAGTTTTGTTTTATTTTAAGCAGAAAATCTTTGATGCAGGACCATTTCTTCCTGCTTTCCTGGGAAAGGCTTCCCCTTACACTGGAAAGGCAAGAGTTGCCACGACTGAAGAATAAATGCAGATGAATACCCCTGGCAGTGCCAAGGTCTCTCCTCAGCTTCACTGCTGCTGACCAGACCCCACCTGGGTCTGGTCCTGACTCTGGCCCCACTGCCTCTACAGTTTTCTACATCAACAGTGCTGCCCAAGCACCAAAGCTCCCCCCTCCCACAAGTGAGAACACCAAGGCAGCCACTGCCTTAAGTGACGTATTTATGATCAGAGACAATCACACAAGGGCTGCCTGTCTTAGTTCACCTGGCAAATAATACTTCACCTGCTTTACAAATGGTTTCTCAATCTTAAGTGAATTATCTTTGTGCATGTCTGAATAGATGAAAAAGCTTAAGGGCAGTTGGTGGTAGACATATGAAAAAGTGGAAAGTTTCCCATGGCTTTCAGCCTTGTGATTGCTCTTCTGAGCCACAGGCTTGGAGAAAAAAAATTAATCTGCAAATGCTATCTTATTTTCTTGTAAGAATAGGACCACAGCTTTATCTTTGTAAAAAAAATTTAATCCTAAGGACTGATCTTTTGAAGGAAAGAAAAGTTCCTGACAAAATGGAAGGGGCAAAGAGTCATAAGAAAAACATATCTGAGAAAGAATTTTTCACCAGAATTATGAGAAATTCTGCCACCCATTTCACTTTGAAATCCTATTTGCCATGTACTCTGTTGCAAAACCATGGTACAGTACATATTTTTCTCCCATCAGTTCCTTCTTCTCACATTATTCACAGGTTAGAGATCGGTTTCCTACAGCTTGTAGAGCACAGCAGGAGCTGAGAAGTGACACACAGACAGCCCTAAGTCTGTGTATCTGAATTCCCAACTTCCACAGTTTCTGCAACATTACTGGGCACATGATGGATGACTCTTTCCCTTACTTTCTGTGGGGCATAACCATTTTTCCACTTGATAGGTCAGCCAGCTAGAAAATCAATACATGCAGACCAGTGGGCCCTAAGAGTCATCCTGTAAGCATGATAATTACATCCAAAATGCTGTAATTAACAACACGCACCACTACAAGCTCCACTTTTCAAGTGACCAGAGTGATGATTCAGAGCACAGCCCTGTACAAAGTTCCCATTTTAGGCTACAGAACTGGAAAATTGAGAACTCTTCAATAATTCTGTGTTAAAAACATCCTGGTTATAATTATTATGTTATGCTAGTAACAGGATTTCATGTAGAATTACTGACCCATATTAGAGGAGTAGGGCAACCAGTAGCTAGCTTAGAGTAGTTAACTTGCAATTAGCTCATAATGATTTCATTACTTGGCACATTGTTTTCTTACACAAAGCTCCCATAATTTCTTTTCTAAAATTACAGAGAGAAATGCTGATTAGGAATCTCCACCTGAGCCTGGAATTTATGCACTTGTTTAATTTCAAAATAAATAAAACTAAATTATATATTTATGCACATATAGGCCAGGCCTACTGAGATCTTTAGGAGAAATATATTCAGGCTTTCAAAACAGAGGTACAAACATTAACAAAATAATTTCCATCTGCAAAACAGTCTTTCCTTCCCTTTACAGTATTTGCAATAATTTAGGCACCCAGCAGAATATTTTCACAGCAGTCTTAATCTTTATAATGCATTGGAAAAGTTCTTTGTGCTTCTTAAGTGTTTTTAACAAATGAATAGCTGTGGATTTGGAAAAAACTCTACATGTATTGATTACACAATGAAAAAATGAAACCTTTGATTTTATATTCTTTCTAAAAATATTGATCATATTTGCACATATGTACAATTTTTTTGGAAACATCCTTCAACATTCCTAAAAAATAACAAAGAACCAGAGTCTTCATGTTTTCCTTCTTTTTTTGTTACTCTTTGCATTCTTATCTGCCGCTTCCCACTGGTTTCCCTATCTGCTCTTCCGATTTGGTAAGAAATCCTGCTGCATGTCTGAGAGAGTTAGGAAGGAAAAGAAACTCTTGCAGTGACAGAGCTGCTCTGCAGGCTGACAGCTTGAGACATGGCTTCTAAATAATTCAGTCTGGGACCAGACATGGCAATTCTGTCTATGCAGAAATACCTCAGAGTCTAGGTCAAACATTTCATGTTGTCAAGAACAAGCAATTAGTAAGCAGAATTTCCACACTTTGAAGTGGGCTCATTGTTTGCTTTCAACTATATGGGTAGGAAGTATTAGTATGGGTGGACTCAAGCTGCCATCCTTAAAAAAACCCAACAAAACACTCTCAGCATTTGTGACTTTAGATTATTTGGGAGTTATTTCATTTTCTTCTGCATTGGAGTTGATGTTGCCTGGTCAGTACAGTGGTAAGTTCAGGGCTAGAGGTGTCACCATCACAAACAGGGATTGATCTGTAATTCGTAATTGGCAAGGAAACCAAAAAGGTAACCTGCAAAGACAGCAGTGCAATGTGACCAAACATTTAATATTTACACTTCACTTGCACATATATTTAGCTTTTTTTTCCCTGAGTATACAAACAAAAGCATGTTTCTATTTTCACCCATACACTTTAGGCAGACTAAATTGTATAAATGCAATAGATTATCTGAAGGCTAAGTACATCCTCTAGGTGTGTGCACACATCTCTGCACGCAAGTTTCACACAAAGGAACTTACTCAGTTCCAGGAGAAGAGGATTTCTTAGCACAGTTCACTGTCCCTTTTGCACAGTTACAAAACAAATGCTGATGACAGCAACAGGAATAATACTTCCAAAAAAAGGGACTGTTTAATTAAAGTCTACAGAATACAAATTCATCATGCTATTCAACATGAAAGTTCTTTTCAGCCAGATAAAGGATTTTTTGAAGGGTTGTCTTTTTTAATTTTTTTTTTTTTGAACACGCTTAATGTCTTAGGTCTGGAAGCAATCAAACTGGATGTGACTGTGAAGTATAACCCTGAAAATGCTTGCAACATAACTCTGGCAGATTGCAATGTTGTTATTATAGTTCTGGTTTCTGCTGGAGCCATGGCCATGAAGCTGCACAGGAGTCATTGAAGAGCGCTCACAAAAATGCCCCTTCCCCCACCATCCCTCAAGCTGCATGGATTAAATAACTGCTGCTCAGCTGCTGTCTTTTAAATAAAAATATTCTCTTCATTGTACATGTAGCAGTGGCAGGTTGAAGTACATTTTGCCTTTGTTTCCTTTTTCACTCCCCAAGTCATGGATCACCAGGCAGGACCACACTGAGAAAGGGTTTGGCATGTTTTACCAATTTTGCTTGTTTTCTTTAAGCACAGGGGAAAAAAAGCACCCAGAGGAACTTCTTTTCTCATGTTAACATGGACAAAAAAAAGCATCAGAAAACAGTAATTATTTAGATCAGACAGAAAAGATGTGAAATCATGTCACTGTTTCAAATGAAAGTTCAGATGTTTTCAGGGACATGCCCTATATGTATCATAAGTATGAAACTTGGTACTGTTGGTTGATGCTACTATCCTAAATATTCTTTTTTTAAAATTATCCACAAACAGGTTTTATTCTCGAAAATGTGGGTTTTTTCCTACAGAATTGGAAGTACTGGGAAAAAGCTTAGCCCAGAGTGTTAAGTGGGTCAGAGGAAGACAAAAAATAGAAACAGATTGGTTTGGTAGAGGATGTGAGAATGCTTATGTGATCTAAAAATCTCCAGATTCAATCCTTGGTACTTTCTACACCAAAGATTTCTTGTGAGGCAGACCGATAACACAGTATTATGCATTTGTGCCATCCTCTGCTCTTTCCCTACCACTTGCCAATGGCAACTGTCAGGGACAAAACATTCATCTTGATGGACTTTTAGTCTGCCTCGATATGGATGTTTTCATGTTTGTAGGAACCTTGAAAACTCCAGTTTGGGAGGCAGCTAACCCTGAGATCCTGGGAGTACTCAGGATAATCTACCTGCCCTGTGAGCTCACTCAGCTATTTTTTGAAAAATGTAGTTCTTAAGCCTAGAACATTATTTTTAAGTTGTAGTGTAGTTATCTACAGGTACTTTTACGTTAAATTTCATGTTTAATTTTATTGATTTTCCTACTAATACTTAATTTTGATACTTTTGGAGCTGGAGTTCATTAATACCTTGACAATAATGACTAATCCATGTCTAATCCCGTGATTTGATTCAACATCAATACGTGTCCTACAAACTGCATTTTTCTGCAGTAAAAACACAATACTTTATGAAAAGAATGTGTATTTACCATAGTAGATAAAAATCTTACAGCACTATACAAACAAAGAAAACTGTTCTGGTCAGCTGTGACAGCCTCTAAGTCCATCATCAGAAAGAAAAACATCTGTCAATAGTAATTAAAAATTTTCCAGTAGTGTGTTACAAATCTCAGATGCCCGGTTATTACCTTTGACTATCACAGATGCTATACAGTGCTTTCAATGTTTATCTAGCTAGCTCATGGTTTCCAGTGTAGGTAGGTGACTCAAACTGCACCCACAGCACCTCCCCAGCCAGGGGTGCTGGAAGAGTACCACACGCAGAGATGTCTGCATGCTTAGCCATTCTCAGGAATGTGAAATATTGAAAGCTGAAGACAGAGTCAAGACATGGAAGCAATGTACAAAGCTTAAGTCAATTCTTCTACTTATATGGCAAAGCTGAGAAAGCAGTTTTTATACATATTTTGTCCCATTATACCTCCTCTCCTCCCACACCAAGAAACAGTCTCACTTATGAGGACACTAGGATGAGAGTGGTTGAGGCAAATGTTCCTATATATGGAAGAGTCTGAGTTAAAGATAGTTCTAGATGACAGATCATGTTAAATTCTCATCATGCCCATGCTCCTCACAGTTACTGTAGTAGAGATTAAATGATGAAGGAAAACCCCACTATTTAACTCCAGACACTTCATGATGGGAAAAAATACTTGAAAAACAGAGAAAAAGTCCTAAATTCCTGTTTATTTCTTCTTGTGATACCATCCATAATGTTAGTCTACATCTTTCAGTGAACCTGACACCTGAGCAAGCACTTAGGTTTTCAGTTAACAGCAATGTAATGGTGCCAGATAATATTTGTCAAAAAATGGTGCTGTTTTTCATTTGAGAGGACAATCTCCATAGCCAAATGACCTGCAAGATCAGTGTTGCACTGTAACCATAATTCAAACCACAAGCCGAAATATGTGGTTTCTATTGCCAACATATAATGTTTGCTGAATATTTAATAAAGTGTTCACAGACTTTAACACTATATGCAGGCATTTTCCTTAAATTGACAAGGACATTGATAAGAAATGTGATTGCCATTTTTGTCAGTTCTGAGGTATGCATGTAAATGTTTATCATCTTTACAATCTGGTTCTACACAGACAGGTTTTATCCCTATATTTTGTAATTTTTCAATTGCATGTGTTTGCTACAACAAATATTTCTATCACATGCCTTTTTCTGGTTTCAGGTTAAAACTTTATCATCTCCTATATGTGACATTTTATGAAATCTTTCTTTTTGTGCTGAATTCCTGTGCCACTTAAAGACATAATGAAGACTTCTCTCCCCAAAATATTTTTTAACCTGAAAACTTCTAATTGAATAGTAAGCCAAATAAAGAGGACTGAGCCTGTACAATCACAGTTATACAAGACTGCTCTCACTCCGAGTGACAAACATAGAAACTGGCACAGTTGAGGACCACACTGCTCTGGAGACAAGAACCTCCTCCTACTTTCCATCCTGTGGGAAATGAAGAATGGCCGGTTGGTCCACATAGCTGCAAACCCATAATTTCTCCTCACCTCCCAGCTATCACCCAGTCTGCCTCCAAGGCTCTGCAGGTGATCCCATAGAGGACAAATCCTTGGTGTACAGGCAGATAACATTTGGCACACACTCTGCCTGAGGATTTGACTCCTTCTCTGAGTTCAACAGCATCAGGACCACTCTCTCCACCATACACTTCTTTTCTGGCTGGTAAAGCTTTCTCTGTGACTATGCCAGCCCCGTGCTCTACTCATGACACTGGGCTCAGCAATAGTACCATTCACTGCAATGCTGAATGAAACCTGCTTTTATTCACATTTCTGTCTGAACAGGAAAAGAAGTTCAGGCTCCATCAGGAACTTCAGGGCAGCTCGAGCTACCAAGTGCAATGCCAGATGAGGGCTAAATGGGCACATGCAGTCCATATCCCAGCCCTCTCCACTGCATCCAGCTCCTGTGGTGGTCTGCCATAGAGGCCTGTAGTGGGGCTGTAAAAACACAGCATGGTAAATTCAGAATGAATATGTAAAGTGTGTGTACATGGGCGTGCATTCAAGATGTACACTTCACAGCTGGATTTCAGAACTGGCAAAGCCAGAGTGTAAAAAAACAAGAATAGTTTTCTATGAGACAGTTTCAGTCTTGATAAAGAAACATGATTTGAAGAGTGAAACAGCACTCAGGGACCTCTTTTAAAATTCCTGCAACTTCTATCCAGAGTCTTAGTTTCAGCTGTTCCCGCCGCCTCTCCATGGTTAATTTTAAGCATCCCATAAACACACATGGTGGGAATGAAGGTCAGGATTGAGGGGAAAAACATGTGACCAACTTTAGTCTCATTCCAGACAAATGGGGAACAAACCAAATAATCCAAATATCAAAGCAATTTACTGTGAAGCTTAGTGGCAGACTGACAGAGACTGATAATTACTTAAACATACTGTAAGCAGATTAATAATAATTATTTAATAGGAAGCTGAGTACATTGTACCTAGTTTGGTTACAAGCTGTACAGATTGCTACAAGCTGTACAGATTTCTTAGCCTTTTCAGAGTGGATAAAATAAAAAATTACTATGTGCCAGAAGCTTCTTTCTTTGCTGACAGAAACCAACTACACTTTTGCCCCCTCTTAAACAAACCAGTGTACTTTTCACTCCATAAATCTCATATTACTTCCTTCCTTTTCATTTATTTTGAACCAGAAGGAGGAGTTTTTAACAGAAGTCCTCTATGGCAGCAGGAGGAAAACAGCAAATCAGGATGGAAGCCGCATAAGGAAAGTAAATAAAAAGTAATAAAATCATGGAGATCTAGCAAGGTTTTGGGGGGAAATGAAGTCGAAGTTGACTGAATCCAGAGCTGGAGAAACATTACACATGAGAAAACACCATTAAAAATAGGCTGCACTCTTAACAGATGAGATGGGAAATGAAGTAATAATTTATAACAAAGATAGGAAAAAACCTGCCAGGTTTGCAAATTTCAAATGAGATGTAAGTTTAAGTAACAAATGATAATGAAATGCAAGCACACAATCTTAAGAGTAGAACACCAAGGAACAATTTAATTAAAAAGAAAACAATATGCTCTGCAACACAAGATCACTAATAACATACTGCCTGGTGTTTCTGTTCAGCTAACTAGATAGCTGTCTATACGATAGGGCAAGCAATACATGCCAGTGCTTGAAAAATTTTGCATAAAGATTTGAACTTGACCGGAAAAAATATCAGTAATGACTTAGGTCATTATTCCAAATAGGTATTTTCTAAAATTCTTTCATCTGATTTTAAGTAACATGAGTATGAAACAAATGGAAATGTCTCTGGGCATAAGAACTTCTGTTATGCATGTATACCTGTTAAAAGTAGCTTTACTTAAAAAGCTTTCAAAAGCAGAATATGCCAAGCATTTACTGTGATAAATAGGACCATTTTCCCCCCAGTCCCTAAGAATGGTCTTAAAAAATTCACACAATTTGGCAAGCCTTATATAAAGTTAAAAACCTCACATCCTAGAAATCTCATATGTGATATTAAGCAATGCAATAAAAGAGTAGCTTATTTTATATTGAAGGATATTAACTATAGTATGGGATATTGCAGAAGAAGAAGGTCTGCAGATCTGCAAATGAATGCCATGCATGATTTATAAATGTAAATGTGAATAGTAGGTGATAATGAAATACAAGCAAGCAAATACACATGGTAGATCAGATAGCCTGGGGAGCTGGGGGAAGTGTGCTGCACTAAATGTACATTTTCAAATGTCAGAGTTGGACCCAAATGGCATGAGAAAGCTGCATCTTGATAGAGTGGAACTTTAGGAAAATAGTATGTGGATAATACCAAATGAAGGTAAAGGTAAAGTGAGTGTTAACAGTTGTGTGAGAAAATACACTACTAAAGTGTATTAAAAATAAAGGCACTCATCTTAGTCTCAAAAAGAAAATACTGCTTACATTGCCCACTAAATTTAGTCAAGATTACCAAACCTCAGAAAAGAAGACAATGTATATGGATGAATATTAACTTAAGTTAATGGATACTAATGATGTACTATGATTAGTAATATACAAATACAATACCCAGGAGACAGACAAGGAATGCAGATGCAGAGGACAGTAACTGCTCCTAGGGAGCCAGGGCAAAGCAAACACCAAGGGGAACTTTTTCACTCAAAAATACCTTTGGACACATAGCCCAGGTACCAGCAAATTTCCTTCCATGTAGCAATGGCAGATTGAAGGAACTAATCCATGCTTTCCTATATTTTGATTGTTTCTGTAGTTACCTATTCAGCTGTTGTTTAAACTGAAGGACTGTGCATCAAGAAATCTTACAAGTGTCTTTTGAAGAATTATGTGGAATTCTTTTTACGGAGGAACTGGGGTCAAGGTTAAAAATGCACTCATAATATACAACTTTGCCTGACAAGAGAGAAATGGCATACTTTGATAAGGCTGTTAAAAACCCAAAGAGGGTAAAGTCAGACACAGCTCCATTAAATAGGAAAAACAAAAAAAAACAGGAAAAAAAGAAAAAAAAAGAAAGAAAAAGAAAAAAGAAAAATGTGAACTGTGTTACATGGGTCTGCCTATTTCATCTTGTCTTGGTACCATTGCAGTAACTGTCTTCTGTTTTCCTACTGTTTTTTAAAGCTGCAATGATTTTTGTGTTGGTATGCAGAGGCAGAGTTTGATGGCCTTCCAAATCTGTATTTAGAATTTAAGAATTAGTCACAGAGGGGTCTATCAATATGTGAATTATTAAAACAGAGCACTACTAAAACAATAAAAGATAAAGAGGTTAAGTATCTAAAATGATCTTTAACCTGTAACTTGATGCCTCATGTAAAGCCTATATGTAGATAAAATGAAAGCTTGGAATTTTTGGGCAACTTTGACAGCTGACTTTTTAGAACAGTTTCCCATCAATTAAAATTATAGCTTTGCCTGAAATTGAGCCATGGATATCTGGCTTACTTTCCTTTAATATATTCCATGATCTCTACCTGAAGCAGCTATACCAGCTCAGAAAATTTAGTATAATATTTTAGGTGGCACATGTAAAGATATATTATAAACAACTAAACATGAAATGTAAGAGCAAGGAAAATCCCTCCTTAGAATGGATATATTAAATATTTAAGTATTCATATACTATATAACTGACTGCCAGTAGTACCTGAGCACCCAAGATATCTGCAGGATGTCTTGAGGGAGGCATTCAGAAAAGAGCTTTCAAAAGAGCTGCACCGTGGCCGAACCTTCAAAGGGTTAATTACACAGCTGAGTGTCTACTCCATTTACTGATAAGCAGAAAATGTTGTAATTTTTTGGATTTATGAATTGCTAGGGTCAGTCTGTATCTTGCACACAACAGTGTCTGTCTAGCTCTATCCCTTACATGCTGGGCAGAGACAATTCCTCTCTCGCCTGGAACCCCAGAGCCCTCTAAGCCGCTTGCTCTGTAACCTTGGCAGCTGGGGTTAACACAATTCTTAATTTTTGTTTTTGCAACTGGGCCTCTCTAAATAAAAACTACCGAGCCTTGTTAACCAACAACTAAGCATGAAATTGTGACATTGCAATCCCCTACTCTAAGACTCAATCAATATTTTTTCATTACAGATTTGTACAATTAGGTCAACAAGAAGAAAAATGCACATGGAGCAAAACAGACAAAACAGCAGAGAATTACAAAATCTCTTCCAAGCTGTAAGATTATTTTCATTACAAAGATGTAAAAAATATGCTCTGATGTAGTTTTTAAATTAAAATGAAGGAAACCTACATTAGATTGGACACAACAAAATTATCTTTATGGCCTGTACTGACACATCTTGGTAGTACAATCTGTTTGACATTCAAAAGGTTTACTATTTCCTTGAAAAATTACATCATTGTATATTAAGCAAGTGTAAACATAAGAGACAGGTTTAAACTGCTGAATTTTCTGGATGATATTTTCATTGAATTAATTAGTAGGAAGGAGGATTATATTGAGGTACAGGGCTAAGCTGGTACATTTCAACTTGAGAATCAGTGGCAATCTGCTCCACAATGCAGTTGCTTCTCTGACCCATTTCCAACAATGTAGTATAGCTCAGTAGTATACATACACCGGACCACTCCTTTTCCTGAACCATGCTGAAAATCATGACGATAGAACCAAATATACCTGAAATTTTTGATAATGCAAAGGTGGTCACTATAGACCACTAGTAGTTTGCTACTGGGTAAAATAGGTTTTACTTTACATTCTACAGTTTTGATAGCAGTTTAACAATCCCTAACATAAAGCCTCATGATAAATCAGGATAATTTGGTAACAGAAATAAAGACCATACTTGCATTTTAAAAAACTTATTTTTACATAATCAAACATTTGTTGAAATAGTATTTTTCTCCTGCATTTGAAGAGAAACATCACTTTGTACCATCAAATACTCTTACTCTCAGGAATTATGGTTACAATAAGCCAAATATGTGTTACGTGTTTGATGTGAATCTATTTCAGAACAGCTACATTACAATGTGAATTAAACCTCATATGTATCTACAACTGTGGTGAAAAATCACTGTGACTTAATAACACTAATATGAAACCATGGCCTTGATCTGAAGGACAGCCATCACAGAGGGATTTAGAGGGCTTTTATAATTCTACTGAATATTTTACCCCAATCAAGTTGCTTGCTGAAAGCCCTAAGACCAATTTTTCTTCTGATAGGAACACCCCTGGAAAGACTGGCTTTATTACAGGTCTAAACTGTTAAACTATTTCTTCTACTGGAAGAACATCCGCTCACTTGTCCAAAGACAGTCTCAGTGCCAGGCAGGAATTTGCTTCTTCATATGTTACTTTCAATCTATCTTTCCTAAACCCCATACAAACCCTCTGTCCTCCACCACTGTCTTACAGAGTTCAAGAAGCCAAAATACTTAATGAAATGAAATAATAAGGTCACTTTATAATCTACAGAGGACTGAAGTTTAACTTAGTTGGTTAGAGCATGGTGCTAATAACACCAAGGTTGTGGGTTCAATCTGCTACAGGACATTACTGAAAGAGTTGATGGTCCTTGTGAGTCCCTTCCAACTCAGAATATTCTGTGAAGGGTTTGTAAATTTAAAATGGCTTTTGCAAACTCAGCTGTTCTTCATGTCAGCAGCAAATAGAAGTAACTATGGATTTGAACCACAGCAGGAACAGCCAAGTCTTTCTTCGTGTCTAACAGTAAGAATAGAAAGACTCTGGAACAGGCTACCCAAGAGGAGGTGGTGGTATCACTATTATTGGATGTTTTTAAAAACAGGTTAGTGAAACATCTGTCAGAATGACACAGAGAGAGCTGATTCTGCCTTAAGGAAGGCAGGATAGACTGGATGACCTCTTGAGGCTCTTCCTGCCCTATTTTTTATGATTCAGTGATTCAGCACATAGCTTTGAAACACCCTGGGGCTTGATTCTTTTCTCACCTCATGTTTTTTTTAAACTGGTGCAACTTCACTGACTTCAGTAGAGCTTTTCCTCCCTGTCCTGCAGTAAGTGTGAGAAGAATCAGAACTCACATTTCTTACACAAATGGAGGTTGGGTCTACCCTCCCACTGTGCTGCACAGCTGATTTCCTGAGATAACATTTTTTACCTCTTTAAAGCAGACAATATCGGTGACTTAAGTCAACCTTTGTATTATTTTAGCAAAAATCTGAGTCCCATTATATGAAGCAAAGGTGAAAAAAATTAAGTAGAAACATTCTTTGCAATTTTCAGTGAATGTCAGCTTTTTCTTCCAACATATCTCTCTTTGTGTAGAGATGGAGCTTGGGACTGAGAAAAGTCCACCTCAGCTACCAAAGGAAGCCACAGTAGACAGCAAAGAGGAGGAAAAGAAACAGGAGGGCCAATACTAAGTATTTAGCACGCCTCAGAAACAAGGACACAACACACTACAGTTGGCTACAACATCTTGTAGACAGGGTATTCTAAAAATGTTACAGACTGGGGGTGGGTTTAGCATGTGAGCTAATAAGTCTGGAAGCTAATCACATTCTCATCCATCAATCTCTAAGGACAAAGAAATAGATAGAATATGTCAGAAGCCCCCGAAGCTACACAGCATCTAGAATACTACATATTTGAAAATGTCAGAGTTCTCCACATTCCACATGCAGTCAGCAGGTTTACACAGAGCTTCAAATACCCAGAAAATCTGCACTCCATGCCACAGTCAGTGAAATACTATTACACTGCACCAACTTCAAACAGAGGAACCACAGAAAACACGGTCTTTACTGACTAATTTGTTCTTCTGCTCATTTGGTTTTGCTTTTAATGGATTATAAATTGTCTTCTTATTTTTTTGGTGTGAAGGACATTCAACACCAAGTAGTAAACTATGCTTTTCATATATTTATTCTAAATCAAACTAATAATAAAAAATAGAAAAATAGTTATTGCAAATGCACTTCAAAAAATTAAATACAAATAAATATAAATATAAATATAAATATAAATATAAATAATATAAATATAAATATAAATATAACTATAACTATAAATATAAATATAAATAATATAAATATAAATATAAATATAAATGTAAATTACTTGTAGGTGGATTTTCACTTTTGGAAAATTCATAAAAATGAAGATTTTAAAAAGTGAGAGACTTCATCTGAAACATACTGCTCAGGTGTCCAGCACTTTTTGAGACCTTTGAGAGATCCTGTCTTCTGATTAGTTCTACAGTGGTCACCCCATTTCTGTGCTCTCACATCCCTGGAACAGTTTATACAAAACTTCATGAAAAAGATGGTGAAGATATGAATGGAAAAATTCTCAGAGGCTGCTATTTCCAGTGGTAATTGAACCTGGCATATTTCCTCTATTCTGGTCTAACTGGGATTTGAATATTTGTTTCCCTCAAGTAAAGGTTGTGAAATCCCCTGAAACACAAAACTATGATGAAAAGGTCCCTAGTGTGCAAAAGAGATTTCATTTACTTGTGCAGTGCTTTGAGATTTGAGTCTTCACTTAGGAGTACCAGATTTCCTTGGGATGGTGAAACATTGTATAAAACCCCAAGGAACATGGAAAGGTTCAACTCCCACCTCTGGATTCCTTCCATTAAGAAAATGCTATCTGCAGATTTGGTGGGAGGTGGCAGGGGTGTAAGTTTTTGGCCTGAGGAAGAGTTAAAAATTAGTGAGAGATTTCAAGACGTGTTTAAAAAAATAGTTTATCTGTACTCAGAGAAAAAAAATCTTTAGAAGTCCTTTAATGCCAAATCACTCAGACAAACCTGTACAAAGTTTCATTTGACAGCAAAATACACAGCCTTGTTTTTTAAGAAGTCCTCTGTCAAGCACCTTCCACAGTACCTCAGAACATGCCTTCTCTGCTTCTGAATTTGAAAACCTGTTTCGCCCTACTCCTTTGAAAAGGCCTACTCTGCATCCAAGTTTATCATAAGGTCATCTTTCTTTCTGTGCTTTTTTCTGCCATTATATTTGCTTATCTCAATTAGATTCTGAACCTTTGAGATGGGTGATGGCAATCAGAGATAGCTGTTAGTTACCACATGCCAGCTCATTTCAAACTACCCAGCTCTTCCAGAAATTAATACTATTCACTTGAACAGAACCTTTCTTTAACTTGTTTATTTGGTTGGTTTAGTTTGTTGGGTTTGTTTTGTTTTGCTTTATTTTCCAGCAATGTACCGTGCATAATGGGCAAGCCTGAGTACTAAGCCTTCTGGGTATCTTCTGGGAGAAAAAACCCCAAAGTTACTTCAAGCATCTTGAGTTTGAAGTCTTTTTAGTATTAGCTTACTGGTCAGCTGCCCAGATCTCTTCATAGGTAGAGACTGAAATATCTGCAATAATAAACATTATATAGAGAAAGAAAGAGGCAAAGAAGTTAATATCTTGCTAACTGTGAACATTCATGACTTAATCAGGGGCATGCCTGTGTATTCTGTTTTTACTCAAGCTTTGTGCATCTCCTCCCTTTGTACTGTTCTTTAACCTGTCAAAAATGGTATCACTTGCTGTTTACTCATTCAGAGAATCAAGTCTGTATAGTTAAAACAGTGACTACAGCCTCTTTAACACAGTACTTAAAGCAGGGCTGCCTTGTCTTCTATAGATACAAGGACATTTCTGACACCATTCTTAAAAAAAGGGACTAAAATCTTCCCATCTGCCACCTCTCCTGCTCATCTTAAGCAGTTCTTTGCATCAGTGTAGAGGCTTAGACCTTGACTGCCTTCGTTGAAGGAGATAAGCAAGTGAGTAGTCTTTACACTGCTCACTAGAAGTGATTAGAAGCAGTATCTTCTAGCCCCAAAAAATTTGGTTATATTTTTGTAAGACTTCTCACATAATTAGAGTTAAGAAAGTTCAATAGACGCAATTTACTCCTGTCTCAGTTTTTAGTTCTTAATAATAATATGAATTTCATTAATAATATGCATTCATGGGGTTGTCTGAAATTGTGCATTAACATTTCTCCTAAAGCAATATACTTTTTATCTACATGCTATTTTCCTATCTGTCTGCATAACGCCCCTAGAATTTCTTTTAAGATACAGCAATTCAATAATTACTCAAGACTCCCATCTACAAATTAATATGACTGGAGCATTTAAGTATCATTGAACAGGCAGGAATGAGCTCCCAATGGAAAGGCCAGCCAGTTGCCTCAATAAAAACAGATTGTGTGCAGAGGGGGGTAGCAGTCTGCAAAGCTGAACACGTGGCCTGAGATCTCTGCATGAAGGAGTATTATTTAATATACTATTGCATGGTATTTAGGGTGACTGAACCTAGCCTTGCTCTGAGCCAAGGAAGCCACATCCTAAGACAAATGTAAAATAATGACATTTCTCTTCCATAATACACAGAACACATTCCTAAACAAAGACCAAAATTTCTAGAGTCAAAGATACAGCAAATTTTTAAATACTGCAATGTCAAGGCCTTATTGTGCACTTCAGGCTAGTGACCAACCACATTCTGCAGATAATGAAGAACTTGCTGAGAAGAAGGAATAACAAAGTTGACAGGAAATACACAGACTGATCGCCATGACATAGCAACTATAAAGAAAACAAAACATTAGATTGTATTGGATCAAGTAGTACTTGATAGCAAAGATGACAACATGTTACCATATAAATATAGTGTCTGGAGGCGAATTAATAATGGTCTTGGTCGGTGCAAGTCATTAGGATTTCTTTGTGGTAGCCCTGTAAATTATACATGGGCTTGCTTTTAGGGAAATCACTTTTTTGCACTCCTGGAGCTTTTATGCCAAATTAAAAAAAATGAAGGAAGCAGGCAGAATTATTCTTGCTTATGTTGCAATTTTGATAAACAGGAAGAAGTCTCATCATTAGATAAAAAAAAAATTAATCACATTATGTCAAAAAGAATCAATGCAGTCAAAAGTCACAGTAGTCCATTCTGTCCTCTTGCTCCTCAGAAGGTATGCTTTACCTATGACTGCTGGGGCAGGGCTGAGAAGCTCCTTAATAAACACATTGACATACATTTTGGTGTATGCCTGGTATTACTCAAGTTCTTAAGAATCTCCCTAAGTTAAGGATGATATGCAAAGCTGTCAAAGTGAAGAACAGCCCATATTCAACAATGCTATGCTAACAGGTATTAACCCACATATATAAATAAATAATTAATATGCAACAATTTTCTCTTCACATTTAAAGAAGATACTTTCAAATCTTTCAGTTAACTGAGATTAGATTATGATCTCTTGAGCAAGCAGTTTTTTCGCAACCTCAGCTAGAAACCCTTTCTAATTTCCAGGATATCAGCTTTTTCCTATGTGATTCAAGATTATTATCACAATTTAAAAATAAATGATCCAGCAAAATTATTTTAATGTAACCAAGATGATTTTTTTCAGTTAAGAGTTCAGGAAAATCTGATTGACAGAAGTATATGTGACAAGGCTACAAATCCAGCTTCGAAGCTCTTATGACTGAGTGAAAATCATGCTGACATAGTACAATCTAACTCTGTTATTTCAAATCTGATAAAAACTCCTAAACTGATTGGTTAACCTTGAACCAGCAGGTTTTATGGTGGTCCCCAGTAACCAGCATGGAGCCACTGTACTCTGCTCAAATCAGACCAGGTATCCATTCTCAATCCAGATCAAATTTGTGCTGCTGGGAAAGCAGGAGTGCACTGACCCCATCTCAAAGACTGTGGAACCATGGCATAATTGGAAAATCTCTTTGTGCAGTAAACACACTTCTAACAGAGTGTTATTCATACAAAATACATTAAAGCCCTTATAAATTTTTTCCTGTAATAACAGATAACAGTGCTTTAAAAGACAAAATGTTGCACAAAGGAGCTCAGACAAATTACCAGTTCTTCCATATCTATTTTCTTCATGCCAAATAAAAATAAATTTCACAAAATAGGTAAGGTCTATTTGGGAAAAAAACCCAAACAACTAAAGGGGGTGTCTGGTCTCAGAGATGACCTAATTTAACATATTTAGGAGGGAAATTCTGTCAGCAGGGAAGTAGAGTACAACTTTTACCCTTAGAACAAGACTGACCATATGCACACACTTAAGGCACAGCTGACATGGAGTGTTGCCCTCTTCCAGATCAGGTATATTCCCATACTTCCAGAAATAGAACAGACCAAATCTTGACTTCAGTGAAGTCTGAGTAAATGGCTGCACCTACAGAATCTTAACAGCATCAGCTGGGACTCAAATTGTATTCCTCCATGACAAAGAATATGAGCAACACACTGCTGACTGCAGCTTCTCAGAAGACAGCCCTTTATCCAGTGGCTCCAAATAGCTCTGGATTCACATGATGTGCACCCAGCACACTCTCACTCAAAAAGGAGAAAGAACTACCAGTTAAGTGCAACTCCATGGTTCAAGAGACTCCCTCCTCAGCTTATTTTCTCCTTTGGTGCACTCACGGTCTTAAATTTTTTATTACCCAGTGAAATTCACTCTAAAAGAAACAACTCTTGGAACAACAAAATAAAAAGGAAACAGATTTTCCTCCCTTAAATCAAAACCACTGTGCCAATCTGGAATCCCCTAATGACAACATAAGCCCAAGACAGAACAATGGCATAGCTGCTTGATAAATCACAGAAAGTGAAATTAATATTTTATAAATGGGAATGGAAAAGTCTGTCAGGAAACCAAGGTTCTGCCAGGATTTCATTCCAAACCACATCAGAATGAGATACCAGAATACAAATAAAACTGTGCAACTTGTCCTATGACTCTTTTGGTGGTCCATCTAAGTCACCTGCAGAACTGTATGAAAAGAGAGCGGGACACTCCCTTTTAAAGGAACACTGATCCATTTCCTACCTGCTGTGTTATTTCTCAAAGAATTCACGTGAATTTGCAACATGAGAGTTGAAGCTCAGATCAACAGCTTTCCAAGTGGAAAATTAAGTCCATGGCAACACAAGGGCTACCAGCCTGCATGAATGCGTGCCTACTCACAAATGTTTCTTATTCTCCTTTAGTTGTACCCCATTGCTCTGGCTCAAAATTTCATGTCTCTCAAGGATTTGTTTATTCCATAGTACCACTGGTGCTGAAGATTGAACATCATAACACAAGTAAGCAGCTTAAGTAACTTTACAATCTTGTGTATGCTAACACTATGAGCCATCACTGTTTATTTTAACAATTTTTGCTCAATGATCAGTTAGCCACTGTATAACCATGGGGAGTCACCATACCCACCCTCCTGTTACTGTCATAAAAGGAAATTATGAGTCTTTTATTAAAATTCAGCATTTGATAAAGACAGCTTTTGCTATGTGCTTAAATTTTACTTTGTGTATTACTCTAAAAGACTGGAATATAGATTTATTTGTAAACTATTTTTTGCCTTCCAATTATTAAAAACAATATTTTATTTTACATTTTATTTTCATCAGCTTACTCCCTGTTGACAAAAATGTCCTTCTTAAGGCACATTAAAATAGTGAATCAGAAAATGGATGCTCTAATTTATTAAATAAAGTAAAAAATAAAAGACAATGTAATAAAAAGATAAAGCCTTCATAGAGAATTGCAGCAATTATATCTCCACAGCTACAATATAACCCAAAACTTTGCAAACCCTTTGATTATTGAACCATGGCTGAAGTGAATAATTTGGCTTTCACTAAGAAAACAAGCACATTCATTCTCAGCACAATGGAGAGAGGCAGTTTTAATTAAACCTTATCAAAAGATGAATAAAGAATAAACTCAATACCCATTCCACAGGATTCTATTTTCATCTGTTTAGTTTAAGCTTGCCATGTTCATGCAATAATTAACCACTGTCCAAGGAATGCTGGAGTTGTGTTAATGTTGGTAAAGATTTAATTAGTTCAATTATCTGGAGAGTACTGAAGGCTCAGCATAGTACCAATTTCTTCAGGCTTTATACATACCTCAGATCAAAATATATTAAACTGAATTATAAGCGAACAAAGAAAATTTACTACTTTACTTCAGTTACTGAATGAATGTGTGTTTAATAATTTTATTGCCCTCATTTTAAAATGAGGTTTCAGAAATAGAATATGTTAGCTGTGACTTACCCAGTCTTCCAGATTAGTTGGTGTTTTGGTTTTTTTTTTTTTCCCCTAAGTCATCTTATATTTTAAACAAAATTAAGTTTACTTTAGAAAGAAAAGAAAAGAAAACCCAATGCTTCTTTAAGCAGGAAAAAGTATAGTTCCTTTTATATACTGCCGACATATTTTACATCTTTCAAGGAAAGTGAGGCATTTAAAAAGCATTGAAAGCAGTGACACAGACAACTGTTTCAATCTGTCAGACAGCATGGACAGACAGTAGGGATCATTTTAGAAAATAGAGCGGCCCCCCAGCGGCCTGACCTTCCTGGTGGGAAAGCGAACACAGCGCGGTGCTTGACAAGCTCACCAACAAAGGAGGATATTTAGTCCCCCCAAATTCTGACACGCTTCTCACAGGAAAAACGCAGACTGGGATGAGGCGTCAGTGACTGCTGCTAACAAAGGGTGAGTTCTAATTGGAGATTGCACCGTTACTGTGAAACAAAGAGGAAGAGATGAAAAGTGAAAACACCACTTCACTACACACAGACTATCAGTGTTGGACTGAGCCCAGTGTCTATTTTTTTAAAACTGTTCAACCCCATATTAGATGCTATTCAAGTTGCAAGCCCTCTGGATCTGTATGTGCAGCTCCTGCTGCCTTCAGTGGGAACAGAGCCCAGGAATGGGAGCATTAGAAGATTTCCCTCTTTGTGTTACTAAAATATTATCATCAGCTATACTTTAGAAGGGATGTTTGAATAAACCACATTCATTTCCCTGTAAGGTTTAAATGACATGTTTATTACTACCATGGTCCGTCCTTGTTTTCCCAGCAGTGTGTTTTGGAGTATGAGTTCTTTATAACCAGAGAAAGCTGCACAAAGATGGCCAGCACGTGAAAAAGTCACAGGAGTTTATCTCCTAGAGGAGCTAAGCACTGTGGGATGATGCTATCATTTTCTTATGAAGCAATAAAAACTTATGAGTTAATATAAAAGTAACTGTTTTGAAATTGCATACTGCATTATACCCAGGCTGGATTCAAGCTGTTTGTCTATTTAGGCAGTCAAAAACTACTTTACAGATTGCACTGCTATGCTTCCAAGCAGTAAATACCATTTCGTAAATAACCCATGTGAAATATTGTATCTTATTTTCTACTACTCATTTCACTGGGAAAAGGTAAATGCTTTAAGGAATAAATTAAACTAATAAGAGAAGGTGCAAACTGCACACTGAGTGCCAACCAATGCCCCAGTTCAGCTCCCATTTTTACCAGAATTTGATCTCCCCTTCCAGTTTTCTCTAAGGTGGAAGAGAAAGGGAAAAGGGAGATGCTGAAATTCATTCAGGCTTTTCTTGAATCCAGACTGCAGATAGTGCTCAGCAAGCAACAGGATATGGCACATTTTCCATCAACCGTTTCCCCTTTCTGATGACTGATTTTCAAGTTGTACCAACAATCTGAGGACTGGAGGTGCCCTGTGGCCTATTGATTGCAGACCTACTTCTGCCTGCGTTTCTGTGAAAGTTTGACAACCATGTGGGAGAAAATAAGGCTAATAGATGATTAAGTATTAAATGATTCACATTTATCACTAGTTGGGAAAAAAAAATCTTAGCTGAAACATCAATGTCTGTCTCCGAGTGAGCATAAAGAAGCATTTCAGGTTAAAAATACCAGCCCAAACAAGTCAGAGCACGTATAACTGAGAGCCAAATTTCATCATATGTGAACTCATCTATTAATATTAACAGGTTGTAATGTTTTTCCTTAATTATAACCCTTAAGCAACTGTAGAGGAAACACAAATATATCCATACAGGTATACCCAACATCATTCTTTAGTATCTTAGAAATTGCTTCATCTTCTTTCCCAGACTTTCACCAAGCCTTAAAGACACTACTTGTTTTACTAGAGAAAATACAAGCTCTATTCAGGCCCGGATATTGCTCACCCTAACACTCACAAAACATTACCAATAAATATATGGTGCTTTACAATGACTATTAGTTACAAAGCTGATGAGAAAATGAGCTAAGTATATACAGACACATTTCTAGAAAAGAAAAACCATATATACATACATATATAAATAGAGAGAGCAAGAGAGCATTATATGTGTGTGTGTTTATGTATATCTGTGTGTATACATATATACATATATACATATATACATATGTTTATGTATATCTGTGTGTATACATATATATACACACACATGCACACACACTATTTCCATGAGTATTACCATCCAAACAAATAGTTCAGTACTAGCTAAAATCATTAAGACTATGGCAATCACACACACAAAAAATTGCAGCAACAAAAAGCAAAAGCCATCTCTTTCAGGCGCTGTGCTGTTAGATGACCCATTTGGTCCCTAAATATTAATCATATCTCTGAGATGATGCTCTTTGTCCCATGTGAAAACCTTGGAAGCTGGCAGTATACACTGTAAATCGATAGTCATTCTAAGGAGGAGCAATTTGCCTGCCACCACCTTTAAATAGTTTTGGTTTTTTTTAAACACAAATCAGCTACTTTAGCTGGAAAAGCTCTAAGGCATGGACTGAGTCTTCTGCAGATTAAATATAAAAGAGGTTTGAGGCTTCTGGCTCATCTCTCAGGTGAGAGAAAAAACCCTAGAAAGTACAGAAGAGATCTTAGTAGAGAAACAACACTCTACCTTGAATTTTAAATTTCAAAACACCTCTTTTAGTTGGTATGAAACTGCCTACTTGTTTAAAAAAGAATTGTGTTGGAGAAGGCAGCAAGATTTTGTCTGCCTCAAGCTTGAAGAGTATCTTATTTTTGTGCTCTCTGCATTTTGAGAACAAAATTCTCCCTTTTTTCTCCTAGTCTGAAATAATTTTGTGATATATGAGTTCAGCCAAGAAGTCATAGGCAACTTTGTCTACACCAAAAAGGAATTTTAGCGTATTTTGTGACGATAATGAAAAGAACTTGTTCAGGTCTGCAGTGTAAGTAATTTTTACCACACAAATTCCTCGCTTTTGTGTTAGCAAAGAGGAATATTTTGAGTCTTTCAGTTTAGGAGATCTTCAAACAGGCAACAGTGTGTAAACAATCCCAAAATACATAACTTTACTAGAACAACCTCCAGTCTGTGTGCAAGGGCTTCAGAAAGGCCCCTTCATCAGATTTCCTTCTGCTCTTCACACTGAACAAAGCCTTGGCTGACAATACCAAAATCTCCTCCTTTATTTGGATTAAACCCCCTTTGCAGGAGAAGTATGCAAATGCTATACGTGTTTCTCTTGCTGAGGCTACTCTAACCCAGCTATCTTTTCACTGTCTATTTTCCCCCAGCAGACCATCCTATCGGCTGACAGGGGGACCAGCCTTTTAATTCAATCTTTCACAACACTGACAGTTGGATGCTGGGGCCTGCCATGAACTCTAAAAGGAGCTCATTTAGTCATAATTAACTATTCCCTGCATATTTCCTAAGGTATGGTAATTGTGCTAAAAGCCAACAAGTGAAGCATTCATTCTGGTTTTCTTTTAAACTTTTATTTTTCCTCAGCAGTCTCTTTCTCCCCTCCTTCCCCCCAGCCCCCCGCCTTTTTTTTTATTTAATCTTTTCTTTCTTTCTTTTCTTCCTCCTTGGAAACATTTAGAGTAAAGAAAAAGAATGACGGTGGAGATAGGGAGCTGCAGAAAACTGTGATGTGGGCAGTTCAAAAGGCAAAGTCTGCCATACGATACAGGACCCCATGGCAGCACTGAGCTATTCAGCTGGGTAAAGCATAAAGAAAAATGAAATGAGTAGAATAGAGCTATGTCATTAATGCAGAATGATGGACATCCTATTTGGGTAACAGGGAGTCATGAATATACATTTCTAATTCCTTAGATATGGTGATAAGCGATCTCTGTTTCCATTAGCACCAGAGTTCATGTTTTTGAACAACCTAAAATCTTCAAGTTACGCAGATGTAAAGCACTTTACACACTTTTCCTCCCACCTTCCCCAACACAAACACATACTATGACCCACTGCATGCAGTGGGGTCTCACAGGGATAAAGTATGATGGATCTGGCTCATGTTTATCATTGCTGAGATGGGAAGCTTTGGGAATCTGACATGGATTATTTACCTTAAAAGGCAAAATATGATCTCAATTCTGCCCTTGTCCATTTTCTGGTTTATTTAAATGAAGGAAGGGTTGACAGCACTCTCTGTTTACTGATAGGTATTTCATCTGTTGAAATTCTTGTGCCTTTCAGAAAGTTTGGGACCTACTGGACACCTTTCCATCATAAATGTGCATAGCGCATATACAAAAGCAGGAGACAACAAAGCTAAGTGTCTCCACATTCCAATCTCCTTTCCATCTGGATGTGCACCAGGAGCAAAGAAATCACTGTTTTGCAAAGAATGCATGGCAGGGCCATGTGTGTGCTGGGGGGAGTGTGTGTTAACACTGCAAACTCAGCAACTGTGCCAAAAGGGCCAAACACAGCACTGAGGTTCCTTATTCTTATGCATCATTTTTCCAGAGCTACGAAATGTGGTAGGACCTTCCATGAACAAGGTAAGATCTGTGAATTACGGATTTTATATTCCATGTTTCGGGCATGAAGTGACAAATAAAGTCAATAAACAAGGAAAGAGGTAAGGAAGAGAGACAGCAAAACTTCAGACACGGTCATGTAACAACTCATTTTGCTTATGTTCATATATTAACGATCCCATTTTTACTTCTCGGAGCATCCATCTACAAATATACTACATTTGCTTTAAGCTTGTAAAATATTTAAGAATTTTAAAACTGCAATATTTTAGTTCAAACACTAGAGTACAAACACTGGTCTGAAAAAAGAATCTTAAAGTTGAAGAGAAAGGTGGATAAAATGTCCCTAAAATCCTTTTCCCCTCCCTTTATTTCTAAATTATATCAAATTTGTGGATCTATATGGTTTTTAATGGCAGGGAAAAACATACTAAGACCCAGGCTGACAGGCTGTTGCTGAAACTCTTAATGATCTGTTTTATCATCATGGTCTGGGACTTTGTTTTCTTAGGGGAGGAGGTTTGGGGGTGTGGGATGTTTGTTTAACTTCTGTGCATTATTGTGATCACAACACACAGTGGATTAAAAACAGAAATTTAAAACAGAGCATCTCTCAATAGACATGAGCTGAAAATGTTGATGTTTGTTAGCAAGAAACTGTGCTTGTTTCCATGAAAATAAAATGGGTGAGAAACACCACATAGATAAGAAGTTTTGCAGATCTCACCTGGCAGAGCTCCTGCTTTTTTGCCCACAATGTTCTAGCTGCTTTTGAGCAGTGTTGCTTCCTCCAGTTCAGACCCTGAAGATGTTTTTTTAGCTCTGATGATTCTATAAGGGCCCATGTGTTTAGAATGCATTGTGTTTACTCCCTTCCTTCCCCAGGAACTCATGGAAAGAGAATTAGGTTTCTTAATCAGTCTGATCCATTGAGACACATTTCAAACATCTTTCAAAATCCCAAGGTGTGCTACAGTTTCTCTGCCCTGCATTTAGGAGTCTGGATGAAGGAGAGATGCCTGTCCTGCTGTCTGGTGGCATGAGCAGTGCTGTAACTCATTAGCAATTTTCCTACTTTTGATACCACACAAGCTGGTACAGAAAATTGTTTCCCAGAAAATTGTGAGGTTTGGAGATGATTTTGGGGAGAGGAGGACAGCCTACAAAAGAAAGCAAGTCCAGGACTTGAAAATTCAGAAAATCTCAGCTTTTATGTGTTCTGGATTGAAAACAAAACCAGTGAGAGACTCTAAGTCAGAAATCAATTTATTAGGAAAAGTGAAAAAAGAAAACAAAATACATGCAATAATACAAAAGAAAAACCACTGACAGAGTCAGAATATAACCTTACACCCTTTTTGGTCAGGGTGTTGGTAGCCATCCAAATTGGAATGGCTGCAGTCATCCTGGAAATCTAGTGGAGAAGCCTGAGTCTGGTGTCCCCAAAACCCAGATTATATCCAGTTAGGAATGCCTGGCTCCTCCCTCTGGGCGGAGCATCTCGCAATGGGATGTTATAGCCCTTATCAGTGACATTCAATAGCCCATTATCAGCAGATGTCTCCCTAGAGGCAGAATTGGTTGTGAAAGAGATAAGGAAAAGTGCCCACTGAACACAAGACAACTGCCCTACAGATGGCAAATGGAATACATCTTGCTTTTCAATCTGGGACATTATGTCATCTGAGGAAAACAAGGGTTAATGATGCAAAAGCAATGTTCCAGCTACTAAGAAAATCAAAATCAAGGCTTATGCACAAAGTTCCAGGTCAAGGATTTTGACAGCATCAGGTCAAGAAATCTTCAATATGATCAATGTATCTAAATGTACCTCCTTAAAGATTTAGTAATAGATGTAAATAATTGTGGGATATTTAATGTAGGGGGGAAGACTCGGTAAAAAAAAACCAAAAACCTCAAAGTGGTGGTGAGGCAAAATCTTAAAAATCTTAGAAAATAATGTTGAGAGATATATCCTTTTACTGCAGCCCAAGTTAACAACACAGATGAAAAAGAAGGTTAAAAAGTGAATGATACCAAAGTCAAGAACTACACACACATTTAAAAAGTGGTATAACCCAATCCTAAGTTCAATTTATGGGTTGTTTTATACTGCTCTATTTAATTTGAAACATTATACATAAAGCGAAAGTTGAAATGTTACTGATTGAACCAGATTTCATCAACACCTGCTCACATTACATAAAGTTATTTAGATGACCTCAGGGCTCACTGGATTTTCCCAACAATCTTTCCATATCCTCCTTCTAAAAAGACAAAGGCAATTCATACAGAAAGTGTTTTTACACACAAGTAATGATAAAAGGAGTCACTGATGGAATATGGACAATGTGTTAGAGCTGCTTCTCACCCAAAAAGTGATTCACAAAGATTGGTAATGTCACAGAATACACACTAGCAAGTTCCAGTGATTCCTCAAAAATTTGGGGGAGAAAACATATAAAAATACGACAATTAATGTGTGATTTTCCCACTCATTGCTTCTGCCTGACCTTCCCTAGAGAGTCAAGGTTCAAACCAGTATTTATTTAGAATAGAGAAGTGAGGATTTGAGTGAATGAAAAACAACTGCAGGAACAGTAAGTTTTGAGGGGCAGTAAGGAATTTACTACTAATTCCTTCCTGACTACTACTCTTCACTTGAATTATCAAGTTCCTAGAAGAGAAGAAAATATTTGTGTCAGTTTTGAAAAACCAGAAGTTGGTTAAAAAATGAAGAGTAATTGTTAAATTATTTCTTCTGTTTCAGACTACAATTCTTCTTTCTTGGTGGAAAATGTAAATATGTTGGAAATATTAGTTGTTTAACTGCTTTTTCTAATTCTGACTGATACTTTCTTTGGTGATGAACCTAGGACATACACAGGTCACTAACCTGTGTCACACATAGTTCTAGAAAAGAGCTTATCTGCACCTGCCAGATTTCCTAGCCAAAACATCCTTCGCATGTCCAAGCAGCTGTTGCCAGATGCAGACAGACATTACAGCTACCACAGATCCCTCAAATATACCTCAGGGTTAAAATCTAGCAGGTCTGTTCAGTGCTTACTGATCCTTGCCCTTAGTCCATGGAGCTAACAGACTTGGAGATTTTCCAGTTTACTCTCTTTTCCTGACAGAAACCTCATTTTCAAACTCCATACAAATAATTTAAATGCATATCACTTCCCCAAAGTGCCAGAGCAGACATTAAGCAATGAATACTTTCTGAACTTTTCAAATTTGTTTCCAGTTTTTTTACTTAAATACCTAAACACTAGTTGGGCATCTGCGGAACTACCTGAAATGGGAAAAATTCTACCACAGAATCTGTACAGAGGATATTTTATTCGGATATTTTGCTCTCTTTATTCAGCTTTGCAAAGGACCGAGCCTGTGTGTTCATTAGTGCGGACTACAGCAGCCAGTGCTCACAGTGCCTATCTGAAAGAACTTAACACTAAAAAGGTATCTGGAAGGTAAAGAATGCCCTTTTTATGGTGCTTTAGTAACTTCTATTTTGCAAACTATCAGGCTGTTAATCTGAGCTTTTTACATGAAATACAAAACAGAAAATAGTCATCTGTAAGACTCTGTACAAATATTTTGATTAAGAAACTCCTTTTAAAAATCTGATTCTGATTCACATTCAGTGGAGAAAGGAAAATCCAACAGCCTGTGGTTACTCAATAAAGCAAATTCTAGCTACTCCATTACCAACTTAAAAACTTTGACAGATAGAAGAAAATGAAAGCTGAAAAAAACCAATGAACTGAACAGTAAGCAAACATTCCTCAGCATCCAACCAAGAGACTGCTTAAGCATGAGCTCCAAACAGCTGAGAAAAGCATGAGTTTAATATATAAAAGACAAAATTCTTTAACAAGAACGGATACAGTTTGCAAAATAGTTTTCAGGAACCCTTTCAGCTTTTAAGGCCCATTTTCTCAGCCTGAGATGGTATTGTTGTGTCTATGTTAGTTTTGATAAGGGAGACAGCTCTACTCCCATTGAAGTCCATGGAATACTCCCTTTGTCTTCAGGAGGAGCAGAGCTAGACAAAAAGCTACACAAAGATATCATGATAAAACAGTCTGGCAGGTACCATGATCTCATCTTATTTTCTTAACATTTCTGAAAAAAACTGTATGTTGGGGGGGAGAAAAATCTATGCAGCCATTTCTACTGATATACAATATGCCTTTTATACTAAAATACAGACCAGTGAATGGTTAGCAATATTAATAGCCAGGGGCTTGTTAAACTGCCTGGGATGAGAAGTTTGCCTGCAATTTTACCACTACAGGATGTCTTGGAGAAGACTAAGCATTTTGTAATGCTCATGTTTTATATGTGCATTCTTTAAGTCCCTGACAGGCAGAAGACCCTGTAGTCTTAATTTCAGATTAAATTTTATACAGTAAGTCTGAATGCTTTATTTATTTTTAAATCCATACTTTCTAAGGGTATGTAGTTTTTCTCAAAAATAAAATTACATGATGCAACTGAAATTGCATTCTGATTTTATGCAGTCCAACTAAGCATTAAAAATGAACCCTTTTATAATTCAACTTGCAATAGGAACATGTCTTTTTTACAAAAGCAGCTTGCAGTAAACCCCCAACCCCTCTTCATCCAGAAGACAAACTACTGCCCCATGTCAATAATGAACGCAGCTCATATCTACTGTGTTCTGTTAAATTGCTAAAATTGCCCAGATAAACCATTTGAGAGTATGTCAGGTTAAATTAATACAACATGACCTGATCACTTCCACAGCTGGGAAGAAAGAAGTTGGCATTCTTTAAATCCAGAGCTCAACCTGGAGATTATGCTAAATTGCTTCATTCATAGTCCACACTCCTCTGCACATGTCAGGAGGACAGCATTTGTCCCCTCTAGTGATAAACAAATTATACATGAAATCAATTCCACTTCACAATAATTTTCCCTATTGGGTATTATCTTTCCTCCTCTGCTCCCTCCAGTTAAACTTGCATCCTGTAACTTGCTAATGAGCTGGGGGCTTTCTGTTCCAGGTGGCACCCCCTGCCTCGAAGTCATGACATTTCCCATTTCGAATGCTGCTGGCATTTTTCGACAGCTCCTGCTAACCAGCCTTTTTGACCTGCACTAAGAGGAACTCATCTGATCGAATGCTCTAACCTGCCAATCACACCAGCAAATGATCTTCACAGTCACTCCCAAGGCAGGAGGGAAAAAAAAGGGAGAGTGAGAGAGGGGGAGCGAGAGAGGCAGCTCGGGAGAGTGATGGAGCAGGCAAGCAGGCAGCCTCTGCAGAGACCTAATGAGACTACTTTAAGTCTCTGAGACAGCTGAAACCTTGAAAAACTGGTGGGAAAATTAGGACAGAACTGAATGCCTGGTGCTGTTACTGCTTTCTTTACACCCTGAGACCATTTTGAAAGCAATACCTCTGAGATGTGCCATTTTCAAAAGAACAGAAGTTAATTTTACCATATAAATAGAAAACAGATATATTTTTCCCTGCCACTATCAATATGCAAACCTCATAATTCTGCTCTGCCAAATGGTGTTCTTTACAGAATTAATTAGGAGCTGGAAGCTCGTTAAATGAGTAGCTTCACCTAGGGATGATTATGAATATTTTTTGTTGTTGATGTAAGCCATAAATAGCACTTTTAACCTAATTTAAATGCTGGCAACATTTACACCTCTGTATCTACAAATGTTTGCACACAGCTACATAAAACAACAAATACAGTATCTGCAGAGTCTAGATGTCACTTCATGGGCTGAAACCAAGCAGAGTCATGATAATGACTCAGTTGTTTTGATTTCACTCCTTTTATCATGTTACAGATTACTCAGTGCTGAATCTTTCAAGCACACAAAGACAGATTTAATTGTATGGATTTTATTTCCCTTCAGACTATAAGCTAACTATAAGATTTTGATACACATGTAATGCACAGACTGAACAAGAAAGGTATTAAAAGCAATTGTAAAATAAAAATTTCAGGGAGAAAATTTAAATAAAAAGGCTGTGATTTTACTGTTACAATAAAAAAAGCCAGAAAATATAGTGCACAATTAGACTTTATATTAACATCAAAAGAGGGTTGCAGAAGTGGCTGTACAGAATTAGAATCTAGGTTACTAGTGGCAGAGAACGATCGCCCATAATTACTAATTCAAAATACATATATGGCCCAAAACAACATTAATAATTTATAACAGACCAAAAATTATGAAAATACTCAATTTTGTTTCCACTTCTTTAAGTATCCAAAGATGCTGTTCCAGGGCTATTCTTCTACATTAGATATCTTTATTAAATGAGAATTTAGTATTTTTTGAGTTTTCCTCTTGAGACTTAACAATTAACATTAGGAGGATGTGGGAAAAACATCCATCCTCATCCCTCTTATGGGGCAGAATAAATGAATATAATTTATTAGCTGAGTTGTAAACTATTGATACATTTTAAGGCAAGAATCTTCCCACAACTAGAGGTATTCAGTGCACATTTACTTTAATGGGTGCTGCCTTAATACCCAATTTTGCAGTGGTTGCTTTAGTTTGTTTATATCATGGAGATTCAGGCAATATAAGCTACAGATGAAAAATGGCACCACAAAGCTTGTCCTCCACAGAAAAGATTCTGGTATAAGGAGATACTAAATTTCATTTTTTGTTTGCAATTTGGCTGAAAGTAAAATGTTCTGTGAACTCTGAATGCTGCAAATTTTGCCTGAGAGGCAATGCCTCTCATTAGCTTTGCTGTCTCTCTGGGTTATGGGCTGTGTGTCAGCACTGGAAGCCTCTGCTTTGTCTGGAAGCCTCAGTTTCTCCCCTCCAGTGGTTCCACATTCCTCTTAGACAAAGCCTAACTGAGGAGTCACGTGAGGAAATAATCCTAAAGGAGAGGTGACTGTCCATGGGAGAGCAGGGAGAGTGGAGACCCGCTTTTGCCTCCCTCCCAGTCATTGTCATCTAGACATTGTCCTCGCCGCATTCAAATGTCATCCCAGACTATCAGCCCACTGGAACTCAAACGGCCTTTCATGCCTAGACACTTCTTAAGCATGAACAGACCACAAAGACTGTCTAGTGGGAATTGCTTGCTAACCTAATATTAATAATGCAATATAGTACACTTATGGCATAGAGGATTCCGCCTTTTGTCTCCTAAATTTATGAGCAAACAAACTGGAAAGACAGATAAACAGCACTGCAACTGAGCACATGAATTCATGCAAATATCATGAATATCTTTCCTACCGCATAAATGACTGTAAAATTACAAACCTCTACACTAAAAATTATTTGAAAATGAATCTTCACAGTGCTGAAGGCAAGTTATCATGCATTAGAAATGAACTGAAAATAGGCTCCATACTATGCCATAGTACAAGGAAATACAGTATTGTCCTTCGAAAAAGTTATCCATAATAGTAGTAATACTTTGTTTTTCTTCTGCCACCTCTGAAGCTGTTTGGCCATGACACATTACAATTTAAAAAGAATAATGTCAGTAAATATGTAGCCACTAGTTTCACACCGAATGACATAGAGTATATAACTGCAGGTAAAAAATCAGTATCTCCCTAGCAATGGAGGTTTGAAATACTTGTCCTACCAAGTGGAGTATGTAACAATAAAATATGAAGATCTCCCCTCTCTGTTCTTCTTCCTTTCTTTCCTTCTTCTTTCCTAAAGAGACTCCCATTATTTTAGAAATCCTGATCATGCCTACTTGTTTCAGTGTACTTATTTCCAGGCAGAGATGCTCTCCTGGGCTTTCAGTCTCCAGGATGGACAGGCTTTCATCAGAACTGGTGTTCAGCTTCCTTAGCGAGACCATCCTTCCCAATTCACTTTTCACACCTCTGTGCATTATGTTACTGACTCTTTTTATAAAGAAAAATCAAGAGACTGTGCATTCTACTACTTACAAGGAGTGCAATTAAGTGACTATTTCACAAGACAAGAGACAAGGTGACCTGTTACAGTCCTGACACAAAAACACCATTACACATATTGTCTAAGCCTTATGAGCTCCTTGATTGGGCAGTGGATTTCCTTTACTGGGGACCTGGGGACGGTTCCTTCATCCTCTGTCCCTACATGTCACTAAGGTCAGATGAGCAGTTTATACAAAAATTGCCTTGCACTGGACAGCTATTTGCTCAGTCCATTTCAGTCACTGTGCAGAGTCCAGAGCATATGGGGGGGCTTTCTTCATGGTTGAAGAGAGGGCAAAATTCAGTCTATGATTTTCATTTTATATCAATAAAAATAAGATAATAGATATCACAAAGAAAATGTAGACCAATGCCTGGAGTTTTTCCCCTGTGTGTTCTATTTAGGGTATATTCTAGCAGTGTGGTGATCTTATTCTTCAATATTACGTAAAGCACAGCTGGAACAGTCTCATTAAGCCCTTATGTTGTTAACATAAGAAAATAATGGCACGAAAACTACTAGAGAGCCAAAAATATCTTGGATTCTGCAGTTATCTTTCACAACTTAATGCTAATTTAACATTTTACAAAATTGATGTTACAATTTCAACTCTGATTAGTACTATCATTACTGGACTCAAACCCAAATTGCTTTCAGCTGCCCACCACAACTGCATCTTATTAGCCTTTTCAGGAAAGCCAATTTATGCAAATCCAGTATTAGTTAAATAATTAAACTGACCCTCAACATTCATGTATAGACACTGTCTGGCACTAAAAGATGCAAGAGAAATTTAAACCTCCCATCTTCAGTGCTTAGGCTTCCATCTTTTCAACTGCAGCAGCACAATGACTGTTTATACACATCTATCTGAATCATCTGTTAAAAAAATGCTTTAAAAATTAAACTGGTTACTGCTATGCTTTTATAGCTCTGCTTTTCTTTCCCAATCTGGTTTTACACTGAATTTTGAGATTTCACACATATAAAGCACTACTGGCTACTTTGAGCTTTTGATTAAATCAACAGTGACAAAATCTGGTTGATATGCAGTCTCTCAGTCTAGAACTTCTCTTTTATGCAGACCTTTCTCCACTGTAATTACTACAGTTTTATCCCCTGAAGCTGAAGAGATGAAGACTTAGATGCACAGTATATGGTTTTCCACAGTGTTTTAGCAACACTGGGGTACCCAGAACAGAATAAATGCAGGGGAGTAGTGAATGAAAATTACTTTTCAATGCTGACTACTGGACACACACACTGCTGGACTACAGCTTCCCTGTGGCTTTACTAGGGCAAGGCAGGCAAAAATTATGTTCCCACACAGCAGGGCTGAATAGACACTCTTGAACAATTTATAAATGTAAAACTGAGGATGACAAACAAAAATGAAACTATTTGGATAAGGATGCAACAACAGCCACCTCTCTAGCTAGCAAAGAGAAAAAGGTAATTTTCCATAATGATTCTGTGCTGCTGAACACACCCAGTCATAAGTAACCAAATAACCAGCACTTTTTGCCATTGTAGTGGTAACTGTCATCACTGCAGCTTTATTCTGTTTTACACAGCTGAGCTGGCCCGAATGACGCCATCCTCCCTGAGATTGGCTGGGCTGGTGTCAGTTGCTGGCTTAAATGGACACAGAAGAAAGAATTCAGCACCCTGCGATTGACATTCAGGATTGCTCGGATGCATGTGCATGTGGTGAAGCAATACAAATAAAGGCCACTTTTTGTTTTGCTTCAGTGAATTGTCAAAGAGATTTAGAAAGCCAGGGGATCTCATTATGGTAATACAGGTTAAATACTTTAAAAGCATATGGTGTTACCATCCTGAATGAAGCTGTCCCTGCTGGCTCCAGGAAGCAGACAATAGGCCAGAAACACATCTCGTGTCTCTGGCCCACCAATGGGAACTGGGGATTATAAATCACCACAAGAAAACATCACGTGCTATCTGGTATCAGGTAATGCCTTGTCTTTTCAATTACTATTTGACTCATCCTTTCCAGAGAGGAACAAGCTTTAGCCATGTATTCCACTAGCCAAATGAAAACAGAGCTCTAGAGTTTCTTAGGGTCCCTTCTTGTCTCAATAAAACAGATCTGTAAAGATGGATGACTTTATATATACAGTATAACTCAACAAGACATGTAGAGATGAGGAATGCTTCCACAGAGATGCTTCCTCCCCATGGAGAAAAAAATATCAATGGAAACTATCAGGCACAAAATAAAAGCATTTTGCTTTATCACAAGACTTTAAAGATCCATAGCTATGGTCAAAAGGCCCGATCTATTTCAGTGCTGACAGGTTTTTCTCTGTGTGGTGATGCTCATTACCACATATTTGCTAATTTTCTCCAGTAGAGAGCAGCCTCAGCATTGACCTTGCTAACTCCAAATGTCAGGTTTTTCCCCATGGGCACTGGAATAAATGTGCTGTCTCTTCTTGGAGCGCAAGACAATGACACAGTGTGGTCTACAAAGACCCCATTAGTAGTCCAAGTCTGACAGATGTTATCTAAGTTTTCAGAAACATGTCCTAGGCTACTGCTTTTTCAAGTGGTAAGTTGATTTGTGAGTTGTAGACAGGCAGCTGAAGCACTACAGTATTTTAAAGACAGAAGAAATTGTCAGAGATGCTCCAGTTTCTGAGGGCTTAAGACAAGCTCTAATCAATGATGGAGCCAATTACAAATGTACTGACTTTAGTCCCTCTCCTTCATCAATCTGCCAGAGACTGCTGCTCCCAAAAGTTAGCAGATGATGTCTCAGCCATTCCTCCCCTAATCTTTTTGCCTTCCAAACCCTAAAGAAAAGTGGATTTAATTCATTGGGTGCACTATCAGGGCAGTAACATCTGGCAAGTGTGTGAGAGAACAGCAAGAGGTGATAACTTCTTATCACAGAAAGATTTGGCACATCTTTATTGGGTCTCTCGATTTTATTTCCTATTTAATCCCCAAAACGGGGAGGGGAGGGGAGGGGAGGGGAGGGGAGGGGAGGGGAGGGGAGGGGAGGGGAGGGGAGGGGAGGGGAGGGGAGGGGAGGGGAGGGGAGGGGAGGGGAGGGGAGGAAGGAAGGAAGGAAGGAAGGAAGGAAGGAAGGAAGGAAGGAAGGAAGGAAGGAAGGAAGGAAGGAAGGAAGGAAGGAAGGAAGGAAGGAAGGAAGGAAGGAAGGAAGGAAGGAAGGAAGGAAGGAAGGAAGGAAGGAAGGAAGGAAGGAAGGAAGGAAGGAAGGAAGGAAGGAAGGAAGGAAGGAAGGAAGGAAGGAAGGAAGGAAGGAAGGAAGGAAGGAAGGAAGGAAGGAAGGAAGGAAGGAAGGAAGGAAGGAAGGAAGGAAGGAAGGAAGGAAGGAAGGAAGGAAGGAAGGAAGGAAGGAAGGAAGGAAGGAAGGAAGGAAGGAAGGAAGGAAGGAAGGAAGGAAGGAAGGAAGGAAGGAAGGAAGGAAGGAAGGAAGGAAGGAAGGAAGGAAGGAAGGAAGGAAGGAAGGAAGGAAGGAAGGAAGGAAGGAAGGAAGGAAGGAAGGAAGGAAGGAAGGAAGGAAGGGAGGGAGGGAGGGAGGGAGGGAGGGAGGGAGGGAGGGAGGGAGGGAGGGAGGGAGGGAGGGAGGGAGGGAGGGAGGGAGGGAGGATGTGGTTGAAGATAGTTCCTTGTTCATGTTTCTTTGTGTGTTTCTCTAATAAATTCCTTTACAATGTATAAATGCATAAAAATATATAAAAAATAAAACCTTTCCTTTACACACATGTTAGAGGATTTAGTGAGCAACTATCTACAGATTTTTCTCTTTCACAGCTTCCTGAATGATACTGGAACACTTCAAAATTCCAGCCCTTTCTAACTTCTCTACCACCTCTATATATGCATAAAGTCAACCCACGAAGTTGAGTGAAACACATTTGTGCCTACCTTGTCCAGGAGACAAGCTACAAAAATTTCTTTGCTATGTTTATTGGGGTTTTTTTAATAATCAGATCTATTTCCTTGCAATATTTACCTCTTCTAATTTTTCTTTATCCCACTAGTTGGGATGTTATGTGATCATGCTTGTTGACACTTTAACATCTTGTACTGGATTTTAACATCCTCCATCTCTTTAACTCTACTTGCCTTGTTTACCTGTTAACTTTATGGCCCTGGGGAGTTACTGCTATCTTTCCTTTTGCTATTCATGCATCTTTTTGCTTCACTGAGCCTTGTGAATGGAGACTTTGAGAGAGTATATTGTAATAAATACCCCTTCCCTAATGCTACACTCCTGCTGACTGCAGCTCTAGTCTTCTGCTAGAGTAACTGACTCATAACTTATCCATTTTATTGACTGAACATCCTACTTGCCAGTCACTACTCTACTGCTTAAAATCACAACCACCTGCCATTCACCAGATCTTCTTTTCCCATTACCAAAACTGCAGTCTCTTTTCCCAACTCCTTTCATTTTCCACACTGACTCACACCTCTACTTGCTTGGTAGTCTCATCCCTTTAAATGTTTCCACCCATTCTAATAATTCCTCACTCAAATACATTCCCATGTCAGTTCTCCTGCTTCCCTATGAATTTTAGTTTCATCTCATTAATCCCCAGCTCTCCACATGGTATAAGGACCTGTTTGGTCCTAATACTTTTCCACCATTACCTGCTGGTCCCCATCTCATGGCACAAGTCAAATACTACAGCAGGGAGCTGATATTTTATTGCACTGTAAGCACCTAACAGAACAAAGTCCCAAGCCACAGTGGAAAAATGCAATAGATAATGTACACTTTACAATATTTGCTAAGTGGTTTCAGACCTTTCACAATGAACCATGCTATTCTGTATTAAAACTGTGGTTGAGCAGCCATAACGCCACAGTGATGTACGTAAAGGGTACATTTGGTTTTCTCTTTCTGTTCACATATAAAAGTTTAAAGCAGTAATTTGTACCTGCTCAAATACATATTCAGTAAGAATGATCCAATGGTTCTTTTGTACTATTTTACATGCTCATTTGCAGAAACCTTCCATTGCATATTTTATAAGTGAAAAATTGCGTTTATTTGGAAGCAACAGAAAGGAGATTTTGTGCATGAAAACTGAGATTCTGTACATGAGAACTGAGATTCTGTACATAAGCTTCTACACAAAAGGTCTTTAGCACAGATGGGCACATTCTAAATATACTTTAGATGGATGATATGTCACGTTAGAACAGACAAGGCTGAAGAGATGTCTTCAGGGACACAGCCCCAGGAAAAAGTAGGGATTAGCTTGTCAATAAGGATGTAAACAGACTGCTCTGAGGCAGCCTCATTTCTGACATTAGAGAATCTTAAATGGTTTGTTGGCGAAGAGCTTGTGCAAAAACTGGGGCAGGCTGTCAGCACCGAAATCTATTAATTTCAGTTTTTCAGTAGTTACTGCCTGTCAGGCAAAGACTCTACAACACTACAGGGTTAAAAACCCCAGTTTTACATAAGCATACAACAGTAAACCCAAGTGTAATTCATTAGAGAAAGTTATATCTGATATTGTAAAAAGCAGACTTAGCTAAATCTAAACATCATGTGAATATCAACTACATTTATGGGAGACCATATCTTCAAATAGGTATATGAGCAGCATGTGCATTTATCTCAGCTTCTAGAACTTCTGTAACAAACTGTTAAAATCGACTCAACATGCAAAAGCAACCGTGTCTTTAAAAACAAACAAGAAAAAACAAGGCAGGCCTTGATTTTTTGAATGAAAAGAATCTGCTTTTAAAGTATTTTGTTAAACCCTGTGGTGTGAAACAATTTAGAGAAGCGTAAGAAGCAAAGCAGCTATATAAGGAAATATTGCTAATCTGGAAGAGTCTGCCAAGTGTTAAATCCCCCTGAGCAAACACTGGACTGGTGTACACGGGCAGAAGACAATGCCATGATATAACTCCACCATCCCCTTGCTGTAATTTGGCAAGTAGCCTCTCTATTCACCTGACCTTCTCAAGTTCTGCTCTTAAAATACCATTAAGTCATATTATACACTATTTCACTGCTAAATAACAACGGTTGAACAAAACTAGTATTAGATAATCCAGTGATACAGATCATAATCATTAACATGACAGCATCTCTTTATCAAGAACATCCTTCTGCTACCAAGACTACCAACCTACTAAATAACAGAATCTTAGAATGGTTAGGGTTGTGAGGGAACTTAAATCATAGAATCATAGGATTTCTCCTCCTTGCCCCAAAATTTAACAACAGAACTCACTAGAGGTATTTTCTCGCTTCCTATTTTACCAGGGGTAAAAAAGTATCAGTCCAAATTAAAGGCAAACTATTATTTAATATACTAACACCAACTTCTGCAATGTTTTGAACCTGTCAGTGACACTCATTCCTGAGTACTTAGACTCATCATATGGACTGTAAAACTGCAAAAACAGAGTATCAGCCTGCATATGGACATGCAGTTGAGTTTTGTATTTTGTTTCTCTAAAGATAACTAAAGAGCATTTTCAAAGATCTCCTTTCCAATAATCGAGTCTTACCTGCATTATCAGTTGTGAACATACATAGGTATTCTTCAATGTTTGCTGTTTGATACACCTTTGCCATAACTATTGTTTTTTCCAAAGGCTCTCATGCTTTCTCCAGTCTCTGGCTGCAATCTTACATTCGGTACAGTAAAAATAGAAGACACTGTAAAAAAGAGTGTCAGTTCAGAAACTTTGATTTCTTTTTGCAGCAAAAGCAGTTATTTAAAAATAATTAATATATATGGCAAGCACAACACATTTAATACATATACCACTTATTTCTGCAAGTAAGCACTGCACAAAATCTGAATGGAAAGAAGCTGAAAGCATTATGATGGAAATTGTATGGTGCAAACATTCTTAGCTGCATGCATCTTGAAAAAAACCTGTTTCCAGATTGTATGTGTTTATTTGTCCTCTACACCACCATACAATGAATAACTTCCACTTTCAAATTTCTGCTGAGAGAACTTAGAAATGGGAAGGGAACACATGCAGCAAAGGTTTTTCAACAATTTGATAACACATATTACATCTATAGAATCTTGATATCAGTAGAACTGAACTATCTTGGCTTTCTTTTTTGAATTACTAAAGGCAACTAGGCTTGTTAAAAATATCCCAACAACTAAAACATCTTTTATGTGAAGCAATCTACTTTTGCATGAGCTAGAAAAACCTTGACGACTTCCATGTCACACCAGGCAACTAGTTGTTAGGAGACATGATGATAATAATCACAGCAGTCAAAATGTAAATGGTTAAGAACTAACATATTCATAACATGAAAACTCATTTTTATTTAGGATGCCTCAATCTGATGGGGAAAAAATCAATGACTTTTAATACCTCCTGAAAACAAGCCTCCATATAACAATATCCTCACAAGAGCTGCCACAGTGTGATTCCATAAGGACATGCTAAAGAACTAATCAGGGCCATAAGAGTTTTATTTTTTGCACTAACAGTTGGCATACCTGTAAGTTTCTGGAACTACTTTTTTCATCTCTATGTCTTTAAGAGACCTGGTTATTGCTTTAGGCACAGACCTTCCCACTGTAGTTTGACATCTGAACTTGCATTTCTTATTCTGCTATCCTTGGTAACACACATTGTTAATGGCAGATTTTTTATGCAAATAAATGAATACTTGCTCTCAAATATAAAAGTAGAAAAGTGGGGGGAATGATTATTTTTTAACAATCAGTAAAATAACCAGTACACATATTTAGTATTGATCTATGGATTACTGCTCAATTTTCAGATTAATGAAAGCTATGATGCACCATAAATTGCATTGTATTCCTAGACAAGGTGTTTTTAGCAGAACTAGGTTACCCTTACCTTTTTAATCTGCTATTTTCAAAAACTGAAAGTGGCTACCTTTTAGACAGAGCTTATCCGGAAATTGAAATTCCAACCCAACTGAAATTATGCCTTGGCTTGAAACTAAACCAAGAAAAAAAAGCAAAATTGTTCTTCTCATATAAACTAACTTTGCATATGTTTTTAAAATAAACCCCATTAAAAAATGAACTGTAAAGTATTACATAGAATACAAATACCTAGTACTAATGGTCAAAACCAGAATAGGAAGTCAAACACTTCATTTTTACTTTTTCAGTGTAGGTAGAGTCACCATACTTTTGTGAAATATTGTGATTCCAAGGAATCAATTTTCTGATGGAAAATCATTTTACTGATTCATCCCATTTGCTTTTCTACCCACATATGAGTCTTTCCCTCATTTTAAGTGCTAAATTCCCAAATTTACAATTCAGCATTAGAACCAAATTGGACAAAATATATTCCATGATGAATACTACTCACTACAGAGATTTGCAAAATCACTGGCGGTGTCCAAATTAGAAAGCACTAATTTTGTTTCTACATAAAGACTCAATATCTTTATAACTATTTTTAATTAACTATCAATAGTGTTTCTTGATGTAAAATAGAGAAATAGAATCACAAAAACTGGTAATTTCACTATACAGTAAACATTATCCCAACTCTCCAAAGTATATGACTTCTTTGTTTTGTAAATATGTTTACAAGTATATCCAAGTCAAACTAAATAGAAATGATTGTAGTATTTGATACTGGGATTGTCCTTTTTTGCATCTGGATTTATGCTTCATAATGATTATCTACTAGACACAGAAATAGTCTTTCTGTAACTCAAAATTTTACTGGAGGCATTTAGAAGAACCTTGCTTTAAAATATAATGATTTTTCATCTTTATTCTCCCCCCTTCAAAAGGTTTCACTGCTCCTGATGTTTAACGTTATGCAAAGACGTGTTTCTGCCAATGAATATCGCCTTATGGTTATGCTTCTGCAAATAACCTGCTGTGAGCTGATAAAAGGATTAATGCAGCCAAAATTCTTAATCTGTGAAATTACAAATTAAATTCTCATATTAAAAATACCACCCTGAGGTATTTTTTGTGGTTTTAATTCCCCTCTGGTGTTCTGCATACATTGTGCTTGTTAATGACTAGGACAAGACTGTCTCTGTTGGCAGCCTGCTGCAGAGTGATAATGTGTAGGCATTTACTTCACTGATAGAGCTGGATTTAACCACTGACTGATAAACTAAGTGGCAAGTGGGTAATAAGTCTATATTAACAGAAAAGTGCTACTGCAGAATTCAGAATTCAAAATCCTCGCTAGACTAAATCACACAGTCATAAGGATTGAGATGTCACCACTGCAGAGTGATTTTTGTTTTCCATTTGGTGAAAATTTGATAAATGAACTGGCATTCTTGATGTTTCATTAGTGCTGAAGAAAAGAATCTCTGCATCAGTTTCTGCAAAGGCAGACTTTCAACAGCAGCCACTGAACATTTAAATTTTCTGCTTATCAAATACCACAGTCAGCAAACTGAGTGGTGGGTCATCATGGCAGAGGAGGAAACTGGGAATCTTTCCGCAGAGCCAGAACACAGTCTATGATAGTGATGGACAGAAATCATTGGTGATATTTTGGTTTTAATTTTCATATTCTACAAATGGGAGAGTGGTCTTCAAAGCAGGGCTGGGAGTAGGGTACTTGGACAGCCAAGGCACAGAACCAGCTCAAAATGTGACTACTACAGCTGTTGAGGATGGAAAAGATAAAAAGTTTTTGTACTGTCACTACTGTAAACAGATTCTATTGTGGATGAATATTCAAAAAGAGAGCTTAGTTTTTAGAAGCAAACTTTTAAATCATCCATAGTTACACACCCATGTTCCATTGTTGCATCTCTGAACTTTCTGCCTTGAGATACTGGATATAGATCTTTTGCTAATGGATGCATGTTTGAAAACAGAAAAGAATATACAATGCTGTAATGCAAGCATGTGTCTCTTCACCATATTGAGTTAAAACAAAATGCTGACTGCTATTCCCTTGTGAAACCTTTCTATAATAACAGAACTTTCTCTGAATAAAAAATACCATTCATTACACTATTTTTTTCCCTAGAATAAATAGTTGTATGCTTTTAACACTGAAAACCACATGCAGACATACAATATAAATGATTTAAAATTACTAAAAAGATAACTGACAGCATACACAATGATAGGAACATTTCTGCCAAGTCAACTGGAATGCATTCTGTTTAATAAAGGAATTAAAAGGATGTATGAAAATAGTGAAAGCATTCTTAGTTAAGAATATCATCCTCTTCATACACAGTCTAATTCAGCAAATTAACTGATTGTTTACTTTGTGTTTCCCAGACTTCTAAATGACGAGTCCTTTCTTGAAGGTTACTGTTATAACACAAAAAATCTGTGAATCAAAAGCAGCTGGATTTTTATCCTGTGTGCTGCAGCTAGTTAAGAAGTACTGTATGTTATAAGTGAAAAGCACTAAATATGTAAATTGCATTTTTCCTTTTGCTTTATGACAATTCAGAGAATTCTATTGGCTCCACACATAATCAAATACAAAGATAGCAGGCTGCAGACTGCAGAGCAGAGATAGCAAAAAAAAAAAAAATCCATTTTGTCCTGTGTCAAGCTAACTATGTAATTTCAATCTACACAATTGCAGTCACGTATTTAGTGTGTGGCTGTGTGTGTCCATGAGGCTGTCTGTATGTGGGGGTTAGCATACACACATGCATGTGTCTGAACTAGAATCTTTGTTTCTAATCCACGTGGAGGTGGTTATACTCACTATCAGTTAACTCCCATAGCCGTGGGGGCAGATCACTGAAGTACTCATGGCTCAGAGCTGCCTGTGCTGACAATCTGTTCTTTGGGAAACACTGGAGTAGTTTGGAGGCTAGATCTTCTGCATGGTTCACACAGCTCAGCCTGAAAAACAAACAAGAAGGTTTTTCTGGAAAACAGTATCATTATTTTGTTTACTAATTCCATCTCCAGTCAGTACAGTTGAAACACCAAGTCTTAATAGCCAGAAGTGCTACCAGGAAAAGTGTTCCTTAGGTTAGGGAGTTGATTAATTATTTCTGTATTGACAGATCAAAATTCCTATAAATTTTACAACTACAGAGCATATAATACACCATATCACATATGTCCTGCCTAGTATGCTAAAGCATCATGAGCAACAGCTCGAAAGCATCTTGAAAGCAACTGTTTTGATTCATCCATTTACATTTTATTGAGCAAACTGACAAACTGAAAATTTACAGTGCTGGAAACAAATGCTTATTACCATCTGAACACATTAAATCCTAGCTTACAATAACAGCAACATTCACTTCACAACTTTGAGAAGTATAAAATTTTAAAATCCAGTGATACTTAACATGCAACACATTCATCATGTTTCACAAAGACATTTGTCTTTCAGGAAGTACTGACTTCTTGTTCATGTATTCACATGGCAGGGAATTGACTCCTCATTAAGTGTTAATGTAATGCAAACATTAAATTTAAGTGAGTTTTCTTTTCTAAACTTCCTACAGAAACTGAGAAAACTTACTGTTTCACTGGGAACTAAATCCTCGGGAATATTATAAGAAAATATAATCTAAAAAGTAATAGATTTGAAGTGGAGACAGTAAATTGGTAATCAGCAAGTTGTGGCCTGGGTCTAGTAATCTACAGCTGCTGCCTAAATTTCCAAAGCTACCAAGCTTTTTGTAATATGCAGTCAAAAAAATACATGCTCAATCTTGTTGACATCATGTTGCTATTATTACTAGGAAACTTCATAAATTCAACCGTGCCTTTGCTCAGTAAAGATGTCTCACTAGGTAAATGCCAAATTCTATAAAAGGTTTTTTCAATGCACTGGTTTTCCAAAACCAGTAGATAGTAGACTGCAGTCCAAAATAACTCAGCATTTGAAAAAGGTTATATTATCCTCTAAAATCAATAATCCTGCAGGATGTTTCATGCAAATATTCATTTTTTTCAGCTCAAGCTGACTTTCCAGAAAAAAATTCAAGAAGATGGATTAAACTCTTTTATTGGGCTGACATGACATGATTGATATGAAACAGTAGAGCCATAGCTGAAATCAACAAAGAACAGACAATGCTGAAAACACTAAATAAATAAAAAAGCTTACTAAAGTGAGAAATTTAAGTTACAAATGTCATAGACACAACTTCTTGTCCATGTCCATACCATTGTCAGTGTGAAAAAAAAACTAATTTTAGATATTAATTTTAAATTTAAAAAAAAATAGTCAAAAGCATCCATCCTAAATTATGTACTCGAATATGCATGATATGCTGATATCTGCAATCATTCAAGAAGTATGCCACTGGCTGTCTTTTTAATTTCTAGCAACTGTATGCTACATGGAAAGATGCTTATCTGATCTCTTCCTGAGAACTGGCAGAATATATGTCCAGAAAGTACTCAAGGATGAATTGCTTAGGAGTGCTGACTACTTTAAGGCATTGTATCTCATCACTCATAATCTTATTGAAATCCCAGGATTAGATTTCAAAATTGCTATTTCAGGTTAAACAGATGCTGAACTCCAGTTTTCCTGATGGGCAAATTTTTTTCTGTTTTCATTTTCAGTTTGCAACAAAAGAAAAACACCTTGAAGGAAAGACTCGTTGCTTATAAATTACACCATAAATTAGAATAATTCCAGACTATTTAAACTATCAGACTGTTGAAAATGTTCAGCAAACTGTTGTGACCATTACAGATAATTTAATTACAGAACACAGCAAAATACCAAGACAAAACGTTATTATTAACAAAGAAAAGGAAAAGGAGGGGCAAATATTCAAGAAGAATTGGTATTAATTCTTCTACACATCCAAAATTTCCATGGAATGGTGATTATATTGAGTCTGTGATGCCTGAGTCCTAATGCCCCCTGCACCAACAAATTGTTCAGAGATTCTGTCAAACCATTTCACCAATGTCATTTTTCCCCACAGAGGTAGCTGCAAGATTTTAGGAACTATAGTAAACCTGCTCTGTCTTGAATGGGAACTACTGTTAATTCAGAAAAGAGCAGTCACTTAAGTAGCGAAATATTACCCTCCAATATACAAATTACACCATTCCTTAGCTGATCTATACATATAGTGGAGATGCTAATTAGGTAAGGAAAAGCAAAGCCAAAGAAAATAACATTCAAACATCAAGAAATTCTGACTTGCAGGTGAAATTTTGGATGCCATCTGTAGTTCCTCGAACAGAGGGATGCTGACATTCTGACTGCATTAATGGTCACCAGTGTACCTGGCATACTGCTAAGATCTTTTTGCAAGATATTCAGAAAAACAAATATAAATTGAAAGGGTTTTGAATAGGAACAGTTTAGAAAACCAGTCACCTTCCCAGTTTAGATAAAAAAAAATGCATTTACTGAAATCAGTTGAGAAACCGAAGATAAACATCAAATAATCAGCAGATTATACATTAATAGAATATAAGTCCAACAAAAATATCTAGGGCTGCAAAATAATCACATCAAGTAATTAAATAATTATGAATAAATCAGTCAAAATTAGAACCAGTTTTATAATTAATAAGTAGAAAGAGGACTAAATTCATAGCACAGTCTGCAAAAATAGTTCAATCTGCTATAATTATTAGATCTATCTTCCCTGATCACATTCCAAGTAGTGCTGGGGGTGTGGGGTTGGTGTTAGTTGTTTGTCAGTGCTTTGAAGATTCCAGTTGCTACATTATTAGCATTATGTTTCCAAGCATTTATAGATTTCAAACTCAGAAGGGACCATAAGGATCAAGTGTCATCTCTTGTGTAATACAGGCCAAAGATCATCCGAGTAACTCCTGGATCAAATCACCACATTCCCCTAGCTCAGTTGTATCTTTAAAGTTCTACATTAAAATTCTAATTTTGTTTATGGAGCTTTGCACATCAATGAAAAAATTCTTCTCCAAAACTCATGTCTTCTGCAAAGGTCACTTCTGGAAATCAGTGGGCACTGCAAAAAGCACATGCATGAGGGCTCCTAAGGTTGTCAGTATTAAAAACCAATGCCTTAGTGGAATGCATGACTAATTTTGCTGCTTTGTTTAAAGACAAGCTATTCTTTACTTATGAAAAATGTACTGTATGATCATGTATTAAAGTTACATCTGCTAAAGCAGAATTGTTTGGAAAACCCTATTTAGTGCATAAGCTTAGTGGTCAGAACATTGGAACGATTGCTTTGTTCCTCTGGTTTTTTTTTTTTTTGGGTTTTTTTTGTTTTTTTTTTTTGCCAATATTCTCTTTAAAATATCCTCCTTAAAACATTAACAATTTGTCTGATTTAAGTTTGCAACCTGATTCCTCAATAGAGACAAAAGCTAAATTTTCTGATGGGGCTCAGTAGTTAAATACCTAATACAGAAGTTAACAAAAGAACTGAAGAAGAAAAATATTTCATTTTTAAATACACCTCTTTCAGTACGAGACAGGATGGAATTTCATACAATATGGCTTTGTGTCTAAAACATAATAGCATGTTTTGTCTCACAGCAGTTGGGCCATATAGGAACTTGGCATGCATGATATGGCAAGTCTCAATATTCACGCTTCACTTACTGTCACACTAATCACTGAGGAATAGTTACTAGCCATGACAGCATACATACTTCCAGAAAATGTGGTGTACAGCAGAATACAGAGCAACTTTTGGCAATGAGCATTAAATATTTTGTAGATATTGTTTTGAGAAATACTGGGAATATTTTTACACACCTACTCTGATGACATTTGTGAAACACATTGATTTTCAATTTAATCCCAAATGCTATATACAGCCTTAGCTCAAGAAAAACAAACACCATATGAACCATGAACCTGTCTCACTTGAAATATATATGAATCTTGACTAGACTTGAGCAGTTGTAAATCTCATTGGATTACAAGAATTTGATTTAATTTCAGAAAACAGGCTTAAATGTCTTTCTACTGCAGAGGAAGGTCAGTATTTGGTCAAGCAGAACATGACTAAGATCACTGAAGTTTGGTTTAAGCTCTTAAGAAAAAAAAAGTTTGGAGCATGTGCAGTGAACTTCTGAACTTGGGGTGATTTGCTTTTAAATGCAATGAAGAAGGCAGTTCAAAATCACATTAATAATTAAGACAAATGGGCATTAAAACAAATGGAGATAATATGCTGTCTATATGCTCCTAGCAGCATGAGGTAAATACTTCCCAAAGCAAAAATCATTTACTGTGGACATTTTCCATGTGAAGATATGATTCTTGCAGTGTATCATTAATTCATTTCTCAACTGGCATTTATAGCATGGCCTAGAGGAGCAAGGCACCTAATTCCCTTTGAAAATTTCAGCTTTTTCTTTATTCTGAGCAAGCTCCTGCAACCTGAAGTGCTGAAAGACAAAACCACAGTTAACCTGAACAATCACACCATTTAGCAAAGCTTAATGGTATGAAGAGGACTAACAAATTGGTGAGAAAAGGGCAGGCCAGGTGGCAGCCCTCACAGCTCCTTTCACCGAGGATGCTCTGGTCCCCTCAACAACAGGGCTCCAGTACAGTCCCTATGCTACCCCACCTCCCAGGACACTGCCACAATGGCTGTATTCCCCATTTTCCCGCAAGTCTGTTTGAGGACAGCAGCCTTTTCCCCTCATCCTGGGCTTTAGCCTCACCCGAGTTCCGTACAAAACTGTACAAGACCAAGCATTGTAGTTAATACTTACTTTGCAAATGCATTGCCTTCTAACCAGCTGATTAAGAAATGCCCACGTGTGCGTTGCTAGTTTATACCTCTGAATCTACACGTGATCCTAGTAGCAGCAGCTCTGTGAAACACGAATCAGAGCAGGGCCTACCCGAGCAGCATTTCCTCTTTACGAGCTCCAGCAGCCTTTTCTGTTGTTACCACCATGCAGAGAACACCTACCGTCTTCAAAGAGCCGACGTGCCAGCTTCAGCGTGCAGGAGCCGCTTCCCTAACGGGCCTGGTGTGCCTCCACGGAGCTTTTGTAGGGTTGATTTAGCCATCAAGAAACCACCACAACAAGTGAACGCAAGTTTTGATGCAAGCCTTTTAGCTTTTGATACAGATGAAGGCATAAAGCAGTACATCAAGATGAGAATGTAACAGAGCAAAGATGTTACCATTTTTCAGTGTTTTACACAAAGGGTATTGAGGACTAAAACTGATGAACAAAGAAAGACAAAATCGTTTGAAGGCTCACTGAAGCAGTCTTACTTGTTGCTGATCAATCACAAAATACAGAATATACTCTACAGCACAATATAGAGGTACCTCAAGCCAAACTATAGCATAAATAATACAATCAAACAAAGGCAATGTGACGTGTCACTGCTGGGACTGTACCCCACACCGGCATGGGGCTGCCAACAGCAGTCCTGGGTTGTGCACATTCCCTAGAAAAGACATGTCTCCAAACACCTGATGCCCCTCTTGCTCTTCCCAAATTGAGATGTTGGCAACAGTTTAGACTCAGAAACACTGAGGTCTCTCCACATGCAGGGTGGGAAAATCCAGTCTCCAGACTCCCTTGGCCATCACTTTAATTGTACTCTTCTAGCTCAGCACCTGAATAGAAGCAAGATTGCCACATCAGCAAAATGACTTGCTCTTGGAAGAGTTAGGCTGGGACAAAGCCTGCACTGGCTATAACATGTACAATAACATGGCTATACTGCTCCCAGTGTCTGTCCTTGCTCTGTGCTCCTGCACAACACTGCATGCCACAGCCTTCAGGCCATCATCATTTCCATGTTGGTGTATGATACGATCTCTTTGGAAATTTAAAAATTAGTTTGATCCCCTTTAATTGTATTTCCATATTACAGCATCAGAAGTCTTATCCACTGAAGTACTGAAAAGGTGGTCAAAATATTTATTATTACAATAAAAGCCATGACAGCCAATGATAAGTATTCACTGATATGGAACAGAGATGAAAATAAGTGTCAGTGTTGATTCCTTGGCATAACTCTTAACGTTGATGTAGCAGAGGTCAGAGCCCCATTTGGAAAGCTGTGGAGGGAAGTTCATTCAGTGCATTCCAGGAAGGGAATGATAACCCTGGCCTGTCTGAACAAATTCTCATTTGACACTTGCCATGAGTCAGAAAGCAGTCAAGATGAACAGTATTTCATGAGAAAAGGTGAAAGTAACAAAAAAAGGTACTAATGATATAGACAACTAGGTTTTCTATTTTAATTAATATAGATTTAGCCCTAGGTATATAGTGGCATATACTTGGTAAATTTTTAAAAGAATCTACTGACCCCGTAGATAAACCAAAATTACAGTTGTAGCTCCTGAACTCAGAACAGTGAATTAAGAAGCTTAAACTGTTCATGAGTCAGATTAGGCTTCAGAGACTCAGTTTGGCCACACCTAAACTAGACAATTAAGTGATTCAACCTCTCAAGGCAATTCACTTTTGACAATAGCCATTATGCTCAATTACAACTTGATTATTTGTATGTGTCAGTACCGAATGCAACTCAAGACAAAAACTTAAGATATAGTCTATTTATTCCTGACTCTTTTGCACTAGATTTAATGTGTTTTAGTGTCTGTTTCAGATTTATTACTGTATTTCTTCAACACAATGATGCTTGTGATTTCCAGCTTGGAAGGTCCGCTTCATAGAGGAAGCAGAACATTACCACCATTACAGAATACACCACTTTTAAAAACTGAATTTTGTTGATTTGCTATTTAAAGGCTAAGCTGAAGGAGAACCAGTCAATGTACAACAGACCTAAAAGTCTTCTGAGTTCTGTGAGAGCGAACCAGGCTAGCTCTTGCTCTGATGCCTCAGAATAAATATGCAGAGCTATGAAACCTTCCAAAGAAACACAGCACCAATGACTGAGAGCTTTGGGCAGGAAGATTGCTTATACTGTTAATTGAAAATATTGCAGATATTTTTCCTACTCGTTTCTTCCAATTCTGATGCAGAGTTAGGTTTACATTTGATGCTCATCATCTTTTTGCCAGAATAACAAATGCTGGAGCATCAAATGAAGCAAGAAGCATGGAATCTACATGGCAGACATTAAAGTGAAGAAGAGTTTATTTAAACAGCAAACATACAATCTATGTGCAGTGATACCATACCCTAAACTATTGAGAATGTGGTGTTCTGTGATATGATCACGTAACTTCCTTAATTCCTAGGAATTCTGAGATTGTATAACCTAGGCAGCATGACTGCTGTGTACAGTGTTTTGCTACTTTTAAAATGTGAACTAAGTAATGGAACTAAAAGAAGACTACCTTAAGTAATTACATTTATTTCACTCAGTTTTCAGCAGTTTCTCTTAGATACAGGTATTTCCCAGAAAAAGTATTTCCTAAGAAATTTTAATTAGAACATGCCTTACTATTTTGTCCCAGAAAGAATTTAGCAATTACTTCTTTTTGATTTTACATGTCACCACCAACCATTTTAATTCTTTCAGCATCCCAATTAAGACAGTATTAAAGATACTAATTATGGAAGACATAGTACATGACTCATGCCACAACAGACCACTACTGAATATGCCAGATTCATAGTTTACTGGAAGATCTTTGTTTGCTGTTAGTGCAATTAATGAAGAAAAACAACACAGTGGTGACATCTAGTCAGAAGCTTTTGATTACTCTGAAATTCTTTAAAGGGTGGGAATCTCCTGATCAAGGTGAATGTTTTTTAAAGGCTGTCTGTGTGCACCTCAGAAAGTTGAACAGAATAACCTTGGAAAATAAACAGAGCTAAAAATACTTACTAACACCCCAATCATTTTATGAGCTATTATTTCACCAGAAAATGGAGAAAATATAACTTTAATCCTGAACAAAACTCTTCAAGGTTTATGTTCTCTATAAACCTTTCACTGAGAACTGAAAATATAAGTTAGTAATGCAGTAAATGCCCTAACAAATATATCAGATTTTTCACTTAATGCTTTTTACAGGCTTAAACCAAACTGAGTGAAAGAAAATCACCTTTTACAGTCTGACTCTTAAAGGAAGAATGCCTTTCTGTTATGCTTTTTAAAATAAGGCATGGTGAATTTATATCAACTTCAGTGAATCTTTGGGCATGATAAAAGGAAGAAAAATATAGCAGCGGAGTTAACATTCCATAGTATTCTTTCTTCACATATTTATTTCTTTACTGGCTGGACATAAGCAAAAAAAAAAAAAAAAAAAAAAAAAAAAAAAAAAAAAAAAAAGGAAAATAAAGAAATAGCTGAATTAAACTTTTGGCACACAACACAGTCAAAGCTACGTTTTTTTTCCTCATGCCACCCTCAACAACTCGAATTGCTTCTCTCCAAATAAATCCATGCAAAAGATATTCTGAAGAAAAAGAAAAAAAACAAACTCTGAATTTCAGATTTGTCAACTGGCTGCACCCACTAGGGAAGTAAACAAAGTCTTCCTTATTTTCCCTTATCCAGCTGTCATACTGAACCTATTACTTTTAGAAAACAAACAAAGACAGAATTAAGTGCTAGAAAAGAAACATTAATAGTGGTCTATGAATCTCTACCCTTTTGTCTGATATTTTATCATCTTGGGTTTAAGAAGTTTAACTTTCATTCTAATGTAAATAAGAACTAGTTTGTTAGCCAAGTACTTCAACAAGAATTTGCTACAACGTTGCAGCATGCAGGTAGTGCCCTGAGAAGGGTGACCTTGCTTTAGTCAGTGAAGCCAAAGATCATTTTTCAAGTTAACCTACAAATCTGTCTTGCTGGGGGCTCAGATCCGTCAACCACTTGGAAGCAGCTACTTGCCCTGTCCTCCCACTGCTGCCTACAACATTGCATGGGTCTGATCTTTTCTATTACTGTATACCTCTCAGCTAATAAAATGTATTTTTGTGGCTATGGAACTAACAGGAGTACTTTGTATTTATTTATACAGCTCATTAAAGCCAGAGAGAGATTTGGAGGCAGAGAGAATGCCCCAAGCCTGGAAAGCTCAGGAAGACAGACCCCAGGCACATGCATGTATTTAACTCTATGCAGATGAGTTGCCTGGCTGAACCCAACGAGACTGAGCAATTATGTAAAAGCAGGCATCCTGTTCTTTTTGCAGCTATACTCCTAGGCTAAGGCAGGAGAGGGAAATGATGCAGGACTAGTAAATACTGAGAGGAAGAGGCTGAAATTGTTGTAACGAGGGCATATGGGCAATATATTCAAGCTATGCAGTCAAGAACACTTAATTAGGTATTATTATGTCTGTATTTAGACAGACTTACATCACATAGAACTAGCTGCAGCTCCCTGACCCTCAGGCACTTGGTTCAGGTGACATCACAAAAGAACACAGGGTAGGACACCACCTTCACGCCAGCACTGCGGTGTAGAAAGCGCCATTCCTTCTCCAGATCCACTCTCCTGATTTAGCACATCACTTTCTCTTTACATTAATGCAGATAGAAACTTTCTAAAGTGAACTTTAGGTCCTCTTTGAGTAGGGAGAACCAGTCAGACTGAAAATCCATTGTCTATCACCAGAGGCAGTAATACTTGTTAAGAGGCAAATACACTTGTGTTAATGTATGAACTTGACTTTGAACTTGGACAGGGGAAAAAAACTAGGTTTCTTATGCAGGGACCATGAAAGGAGACAACAGTGATCTCTCTAGTATGCAATTTGGAGACAATGGAACATTATTTTAAACTTATTTTTAAGGGGAATATTACGTATCCACACATACCTGTATTGAAGTGTCTTTCTAAAAAGTTGCATGAATTTAACATATGTGTTTATGTTTTTTATCTGTAAACATCTTGGAGGTGAATCAACAAGTCACAAATGCCATCTATTTTAGCTACCAATTACTGAAATACATGGATCTTAAGTGCCTGTACGTCTATATGTGTGAAGATGTAGTGCTGACACTCAGAAATTGGCTTGCAGTAGGGAAGAACTCAACCCTGAACTATTTTTGCAAATCCTATCTTGTCAAAGTATCATGAAAGAGAGACAGCTAAGCAGGGAGTTACTGCTATTTAGGCATAAATCAGCATAGGTGATTTAAGAACTAAAATCAAAATTTTTATCTATAAAAGTGACCACTAAAGGTCAGATTTCCCAAAGAGCAAGCTATCACTAAAAATTGACTGCCAGCAGAGCTCAGGCCACTTCTAACAATCCAAAAAAGCAAGTGGATTCTCAAAAGATATTGCACATATGGAATTGTGGAATCATGTCTCATTTTAGGGTGTTAAATGAATATTTAGCTTTTGCAAAAGCAGATATTTGAGGCTGACAAGTCCTAGAAGCCTAGAGTCAAGGACCAAAACCAACTGATAAATTCACTATCTGGACATAAGCCCATCTGATTTCCAGAAAGGAAAGAAGCAGTTCTGAGTCTGTCTGAACTACCTAGGGGACATGAGAAGGCTTAAACATGAGAAAGAGATCACTGACATAAAAATAGGGACTAGGAGCTTTGTGAAGAAAGAGGCAAAATTATGGAGGATTTTGAAAAGGATAAGAAAGGGCTCAAAAATGATGGAGTTAAACAGCCAGTGTTGGGATGAGAATTAAACAATACACAAAAAATAAATTTAATTTACTGGTTGCTTGTTATATGATCTGAAGAAGGATGTTGATCAGGAGAGGATGTGAGAAGTCTACTATGATAATAAAGATCAGAGTGACAAAATTCATTGGGAAGACAAGAAAGTATCTTGGACAAGCTGGAAACTAAAAAAAAGGTAAAACATATATATCATTCTGGATGCACAGGATAGGATATTTCTTATTTTTCTTTTCCTAAGACTTTAGGCTAAGTGACAAAGAATACTAGCAGAACAGTGTGGGTAGGGAGCTTCACTAGGAATATGCTCAGGTGTGCACAGGGAATAGTAGGAATCTCTCCTGAAGCCTCATGGCTGAATTGAGCAGGGCTAGGGAAAGAGTCTGACTGCTCAACTACTGAGTGTCCACATGGCCCCTGGATTACCTGGCCCATGTCAGCAGCATGCTCCAAACTCACTCCTGGACACAGTCCAGGGAACAACTCATGCCAGGGACCATTCCCAAAATGCAGCAGATTCTATGCTCCTACAAGCAAGGTATGCCATATATTACACTAGAAAACACAATTCCTATGGTCTGCAACATGTGTGTTACTTTATTCTGGAAATTTTGATTTAAAAACCTGAGGCTGAACAACCCCAAAATAATAACTGCACCTGCAGCTGCATGGGGACCACATAAAGCCCACAGGAGATGCATGCCCAAGTGTTACTTAGCACAGCTGTAGCCAAGGTCTGTCACATGGCCTCGGGGCCAGCAGATAGTCCCTGGCTCTGCTTTAGTTTGCAGTACAGATGTGGGCTGTAGCTGACAGAAAAATGATATTCACCAAACACTATCTGTCAACATCTCAGGAAAATTCATGCCCTCATGGTTCCCGAATAAAGCTTGACTCAAGGGCACTGTAAGGATCAAATATGAAAGAAATAAAAGGAATGTAACAGTATTCTGCAAAAGTCATAATGCTGAAGGAAGGCCAATAATGAACCAGAGCATGATTTTTTTATGTCAGGGCGGTGAAATTAGTTTGGGGCACACTAACAGTATATAGTAATAAATAGAACTTTAAAACTGCCATTAAATCTAACCAAAGAAGGCAACACAAAAGTGATGGTCCATTCTCAACATGCACTGATGTCAGAGTGAAAAGCATAAATTTAACCTATTTTTACAAGATTTCCTTACCAGAGACCATGGATAACCAAATACCTGTACTACAGATATCCAAACAGTATCAATCTTTTCAAACTATTCCGTATTCCCAAATAGTAGGGATACAAAAGCAAACAATACATTTATAAGAATGTGAAAGAAGCAAAAACTTTACTTTTTCAATTTAAATTCTTCACAGTAGTAGTCTGAGTTTATAAATCCAACATGTAAATTTAGGTCCTTTATTCATTTGTATTTTCAATCTCCTGTTGCAGCAGTGATCATAAAACAAACACAGCTGGCATCTTTATTATTTTATTCACTGAAGGATTTAGCTGGACAAACATCACAAAGATGGTGGCTGTTTTCATTGAATTTATGATCAAATATGCTCCAGCATAAGATCAACTCTGTTACATCAATTATTATGAGATGTGAATAATTTAACAGAAAGTTGTCTATTTGTAAATCAGATCTTAGGGATAGATATTCAGCTGAGGTAGCAGCCAGTAGATATACACTGTATTACAGAATTTAAAAGGATGCTGACTTTTGTGAATCACATTTAGTGATAAACATTGGCATTTATATTTTGCTATCTAGTGCGCTGCTAATTCAGGCAAAAGATTTCAGAATTTTATTGTAAATTTTAATTAAACTCATCTTTTTTAGAGGACAATTTAGTTTTACTGATGCTTTTCAATATTACAGAATATATTTCCTATAAAGACTTCATTAAAAACAATAAACAAACTACCATCAACACCATATTTTGGGGGTTTTTTCCATACATTTTCACCAGAGTCTGTTGTTCAGCATAATGCCAGGAGAGCTATAATAATTTTAACACAGAATGTGTGCCTTAGGATATGGGATTGACTCAGTGCCTGAAAGAAAAAGGTCAGTTCCCTTTGGAACCACTTGCCTCTTTGCCCTCCAGCAATGACAGGTGCACCAGGCCTGTGCTGAGGCTTGTTATTCACAGTGTGTTGCTGCAGATACATAATCTAACCTTTCTGATTTAATGCAGCAGCAGGGTGAGAGTCTCCCATCTTCTCATTTTGACATGGGTCAAGCAGGCACCGAACACATATACATGATGACCTGCTTGCAGCCAGCAACTTTCACAAATCCTCAAAAAATAGCTTAAGACTTTCTTAGCTAGCTTCATTTAAAGAAATCACTAAATATAAGTAATAAACTGATTGGCTAGCAAATAACTTAAAGGTCTGAAAAAATCACTGTTTTCACCAGTCTCCTACAATGATATGTGCTTCCATAACACTAATTAAAAAAAAAAAAAAAAGATAACCTGCATGAAAAAGCAAAAATTCTCATTTCTCTGTACTATATGGCAGGCAAGATGTCAGAAATCTTTAGGCAGATACATGAGGCAACACAACCAAAAATGCAGGAAAGGAAGAGATTAAGATTTCCTTGAATGAATTTTGAGAGACAGTCAGAGAAGATGCTCATGAATGGCAATTCCTGAATACCTGTGATCTTGCCATGGAAAATATGGTGGTCAAAATTACACTAAAACCCCTAGATGAAATCCTCATAAAAGTTAGTATTTGCCTAAGGCAAAGATAGTTTACGATGTTTATATCACTGCAGAAATCTTAACTATTGTCATAAGTCTCTGGCTGGCAACAAACAGCACGAGTTTTGAGATTGGCTTAAACCATCTGCAGGGGTGACAAAACCCAGGAACATTATTCATATTTTTATACCTTACTGCCTGTCTACATCATCTCTCAAAATTATCTATGTTTCTGAGACCTTAAGATGAGAATCAAAGGAACTGTTCAGTTAAAGAAAAATTATCTGAAATGCAGAACAAACAGCAGAGGAAAATATCAAGCCACATAATCCAAGAGCAGTTGCTTAGCACTAAGCACTTTTGAATGCCAACCCAGTTCTCAAGTTGCCTATCATTTTCACTCTCCTTTTGGAAAAATCTTACCTTTAATGGCTACATGCAAATAATGAGAGAGCCAGCAGCTAGGTCTATTCTATTTATATGACTACCTTCACAGTATGTTTTTAATTCCTTATACAAATATTTTTAAAACATATCTCAGAGACTCAATTTTGTCAGCAATGTCATTATCTGGAGAAGACAGATTTCAGCAGATAAGCCAACAGCACAGAACTCAAGCAAGAGGGTAGAATTCAGAATGTGAGGATATAATGATGCCTGGTGCCTCTGATCAGAAAGAATTAGACTTCAAACCAAGAAATGAACACAGACACCATGGCAGCATATGAGTAACAGACTACCAAAAACATAATTCTGAGAAATTAATAAAACATTGGCATGTAGAAATGCAAGAAGAAAGAACATCTGAAAACATCTGAAGAGCTTATCAGAAAGTACTCAAAAACATTAATGAAGAACATACATTGAAAAAGAAGTCATACCTGGAAACACCAAATAAACATGTCTATCTGATATATGTCTCAATATCCAAAGGAATTCTTAAGGAATTAGTGAGGATAGCAAACAAATGTAAGGCATCCTTTCAAAGTCTTTCCAGGAATTCTACCCAAGAATAGCCAGTTCTCTTTCCTCATTTCTCTTCATAGGCTTATTACTGTAGATATGCTACTGTAACATTATCTAATTTTGCTCTGCATTCTAAAGTAGGGTACTAGACTTAAAAAAATACAAATATATGCCCATACTTCCTTTCTGGTTTTCAAATAAGAGAAGCTTGGCAAATATTTGTTGGACACTGACACAATACAGAAGGAAAGTACAGGCAACAGAAACAAAAGACAATATGGATACAAAATTAGATTTCAGAAGCAATAAGACAAAATAGCAATCAAAAGAAGTGGTGAATAATGAATAAAACATCATATATATATATTTTTAAGTGGACTTAATAGTTGGTGGAAAAAAACAACAAAAGATAACGTTTGATGCAATTTCTATTAAAAAATCTTGCTCTGTAGATGAACTCCGAAGACCTGGGATGTGATACACTATCTTAAAGACTGAAAACTGGCTGCCAGACTATAAGCAAAGCGTAATGATGAGTGGCAATGTGCTGAGTTGGAAGGGAAGTGTCCAGCTGTGTGCCAGAGGGATTAGCGTTAGTCACAGTTTTATTTAACATCTTTATTAATGACCTGGACTAAAGGATACCCTGCATACTGCATCAACTCTCAGATGACACTAAATGCTGAAATAAGCACTAAAGACATTAGTACAAAGAAACTAACAGTAGTGAGACGTGGGCAGAAAATCTAAAAATAAGATCGAGCATAGAACACTACAAACAATTATTTCCACAGAAAAATAACCCCAAATATGGAGAGGTCCAGAGTTAACAATGCCAGCAAACTCTAGTCCAATGCCAGATACTGGATCAAATGTTGCAGAAAACAACAAGGAACATCCATGTACATTGGGGCTGTATTTTCACTGCTGTCATGGATGGGAAAAGGTACAGGGCAGCAACGATGTAATTTTAGTAATGAAACAGCATAGAGTTATTAGCACTCTGAAACAAAAAATGACAAAAGCTTTTGTGGTCCAGTTTAGGAGGCTTATCAGTATTTTTAACTGGGACAAAAGGATGTAACACAAAACCTAAAGCTTAGCAACACAAAAGAGGGGGAATTTAGAATAAAGCAAGAATACATTGACTGTCAGGATAAACAAGGTATCAAGGAGGTCTGTTAGGAACAGTCTTCCCCCTAGGTTTTAAAAGGCATAACATTATAGCACCTTTCAGTTGCTCCAATTTGAAAGAAAGATTGGAATAAAAATCAGAAAGTATTTTTCAGCTTGGCGAAAGGATAAATGGAGAAACTGCGGAGATGTTTCTCAGCGCTTGGCTTCAATCGGCATCCCCTAATTGCGCACCGCGAGCTGACAATCCCCGCGGAGCTGCGCGCACACGAAACAGCGCTAATGGGCGCAGGAAAAGGCGCTTATGTAAAAACGAGCAGCTTCCATCACCCCGAAATGAATTTATAATTAATTAAAATTAATTTTACCATTTAAATTGTGATGAATTAATTAATAAACCCCGCTAAGCAGAGACAGAAACAACAAAAGGCGCTGCTGGGCTGCGGGCGCCCCCTGGCGCGGGCAGCGCGGCACTGCAGCGGCGGGGGGCGGGGCTGAGGGAGCCCGCCTTCCATCGCGGGGGATGTCGCGACACGACTCCCCTTCGGGCAACCGCCTGTTCATGGGAAATAGGAGAAAAACCCCGAAAATACAAAATGCTTTTTGTTTCCAGCGCAGCAGTAGCGCTGCAAACCTTCAGGAGGCAGAGGCAGGTTTATATGGCTATTTAGAAATTCTTCTAAAAAATATTTTCATCTTGTGTCCAGTATCCACCCCTGCTCCCCCAGCGTGAGCCGTGGCTCCTCCTGGCCCCGTGCTCCAGTGCACACAGAGCACACAGCCAGCCCACCTCTGCTCGGTACTGCCTGAAATCCCTATTGCTTCTTGGGTTTATCCATCAGAAAGGTTTCCCCAACCGCAGCACTAAAGCTTTTTGTTTCTATTGTGCTGGAGAGCTTGAGTATTCCTTCAGTGGTACTACCGAATGTGTTACAATGAGCAGTGCTGGTGAAGGGACGGGAGGCGAAGGGATAAAAGTGACAATTAGAAGAGTGTTTTTTCTTTAATCAAAACCCAACTAAGGCAAAGATTTTCTTAAAAACCCAAACAGCAGAATCCCAAGCCAAAAATGCTTCCCAAGTCTCAGCTTTAAGCAATTCCTTGAAGCAATGCTTGAAACAAAATGTAGACTCAAGCTACATGGGCTTGTCTCTATTCACTGCCTTTGCTTTCTTGAGGAAGTTTTCCCTGAATAACAGTCCCAAAATAGGCCAGTCCGTCTTGGAATGCAACTTTTAAACACCCTGGCCTCAGAAAGGGAGGTCTCAAGTACAGAGGCCATCTTGTTAAAGGAAGAAATCCTCAGCAGTGGGACTGGTTGTGAGAATAAAATGTTATTTATATAATAAATAAGCCATGTTGGGGAATTACAAAGTAGTAGTCCTATTTATGCAGAGCAGAATTTGTTTTCAGCTGCACCTTTTCTGTCCAACCAAATTTCTCACAATGCAACCCATTATGGCAGAAGGATCTGAAAAAGCTTTTTATATCCTACCAAATATACACAAGGATAATTAGTTCTCTTTTGTTATTCTTCTGTAAGGGTTTATTATTGTGGAGAAGCTTTTGCAAATTGAAAGAGGTTGCATTGCATTCTGGAGGCAGAGCTGTTCTTGGTTTTTATTGTGTAGAGATAATTGAACAGAAAAGTTCAGGAAAAAGAGTGGAAATATAGTTCATTGTGAACTCTATAGGAAGATCAGATTACCACATTTTAGTTCTTTTTAGGCCAGTATTTTATAATTACATTCCACAGTATGTTATGTCATGCTATGTAGGTGAAGCTTCATGTTAGATAGAAGCAAACATCAATGCAAGCTTTGTTTCTTAACTTTATAAGCATTACCACAAAATGTATAGATTCCATCTTATCTAGTAAATACTCTCTCTATATTCTTTAAGTAGTTTGACAACCAGTAAAGAAAATCAGTGTTAAAGTCTGCAAAGAATTTATTTTACTGTAAGTGAAAGTTATATTATTTGCCTCAAACACTTCCCAAAAGTAGCCTATAATATTAACCAATTCTATTTTAAGAATTTAAGGAATCTGACTTATGATCCTGCTGGGTTTCACTTTGTCATTGCTGCTAAATTCCATGCTTTTCAATAATTTCCAGTTAAACTAGGAATTGAACATCAACTGACTTGTGTCCAATATCTTTCCATCGTCTTGCTCTGCTTTTAGAATCATCTTGTGGAAGCTGATGTTGGTCACGTGCAATTATTTTGCCCTCAAACTACTGTGTGTGACTTTTGGGAAGGTTTGGGGTTGGAGTTTTTTGCCTCTCTTCCTCTGGCCTTACAGACATGAAGCTGGCTCTGTAGATACTGGAAGAGTGTTATTCTTCCTCCTACTAAACTCCCCTTACATAAATTGAATTGCATTTTGGGGTAAAAGCCTCTTTGAAGGCCTTTAAACCCATATTCCCACCCTTACATGCCATGACCTCAAAATGTATATATAAACAAGATCAAGGATCAGCCTGTGCCTGAAAGATGAAACAGGAGATAGTGAAACTTCATTTAGAAATGTTTAGAAATGTGTTTAGAAAATTAAAGCTGTTCTCTTCCAATCCAGGAGCATGAAGTTCAATGTCACTGCTCTATAGTTTCTATGGCAGTTTCTGTGTGAAAATTCTTCAATTTTTTTGCATTGCAATTCCTCCCCTATAAAATGCAGAAATGAGACTTTGCATCAATAGAAGTTCAAGCATACATATAAATCCTTACATGTAAATCCTGCTCTTTAAGGTGTATCTATCAAAGCTACTACCATGTTGAGAGGAAGGAAATCTGTACCAAAACCAATGCATATTTAAAAACAAAAGGCTGTATGTTTTTATCCTTATTTTAGGTCTCATGTTCACTGTCCTTAAAGTAATTATATACGTGACATATTTTTGTCACCAAAAATCTTCCACAAATTAAATCAGGAGAAGTTAAAAAAGTTTTTTTTTTAATTTAAGACTGGAGATTGCTACTTTTTGAAACATGATAAGTAGAAAGAAAATTTCTGGAATGAATCAGTCTATCCATGTGTTAAGTTTTACAGCTGGATTACAAACCCTTGGGAATATGATGTCTATAACGGAAATGTTTATACATCCTTAACTACAGCTGTGCAAGCAAACAGCACTCTCATACAGCACACAGATAAAGATTTACACTGGAAAGAGAGAAAGACCTTTACATTTCAAATGTAAATTATACATAATTTTGGGGCACTGAATATTTCCTATTATAGTAGAAATACCCATATGAAGCACTGAACTGTATGTATTCTCATTGCTTTCAATCCCTTCATTTATGCTGAAAAATTGCAAATTCTTTATGTAAAGAGCATTGAAAATGTATAAATATTTTTGAAGAGGTTTCATAGAATTTAAAAAGTTCTGGTCATATTTGATTCAGCCTGTGATGTGATCAGAGCTTGTGTCAATTATGAAATCTCAGAGACTGAAGCTGTTTTAAGCAAACTGGGTTTTGTTCTTTTATGTAGTATTTTATGAAAAGAGAAATTTCATGCAGTAGTCTTGAAGGAAATATAAGACAGCAACATTTCAAATTCAAACCAATTATTGTACTTATTAATATATAACTGCTGTATTTTAATAGTCTAACTGCTGCTAAAATACAGAAAAAAGACTTCAGTCCAGGCCTGCAGGATGGATGGAATAGCATGCCAGTATCTATTCACATTACTTAGGCGAATATATGCCTCCAAGCAAACACATTCAAATCAATATTAGTTTCCTTGTCCTTCTTTCTCAATCCAGATCTAATTGCCTATGTTGTAATATAATTGCTTCTTCCAAGCTTTTGGATTTCATTAACTACTTTTAAAGAAAAAATCAACTTGCAATTTTTTTTGATTGTAAAAGGACAGGATACAGGCCATTATAGTGATTTAATTTTTAAAAGGAAAGCTGTGACTTTCAGGAAACTGAATTGTATTCCAAGCAGTAAGATTGAGGTACAGTCAAACATTTTAAGATGCCTGCAAGCATCACAACTGGCAAAATGGTCTAAGATATTTACAAAAGCCAAATATGAGTTAATCTTCATGTTGTTCCCTCTGCAGTAAACAGGAGATGGTCTCATCCACGAAAGCCACCAAATTAGGGTCCTAGACTGAACTGGACAAGCCAGGAACTTTTCTATAGATTACTGAGAGTCAATTAATGCAGGCTAGTGACACTTAACCTTTGTGGAGGCCTGAACTGGTTTCAGTGCCAGCTTTATTTCTCACTGCAGGAATTGGGAAGTTACTGCTAGCCAAGGAGGAGCCAGGAGTACTGCAAAGTGAGACACAGGGTCATGGAAGATGCCTGGCACTACAGAAGTACAGGTTTTGACTCAAAGGACAAACATTGATGGTATTGCATTCAACAACTAATACCAAAATATTTTAACAACAGTCTTGGTATATTAAGAGAGTCTTCCTCCTTCAAGTGTCAACCACAATTTCAAAAGGTGGAGTGGGGTTGTTTTTGGTGTGTTTTTTGTTGTTTGTTTAGTTGGTTTGTTTTGTTTGTTGGTTTTAAATGAAAACACTGGACCAAATAGGTTTGGGAAGGAGCAGATAGAAAAAAAAATAATAGAATGGCAGAGTATAAACTTAATCACATTTTGGAAAAGTGACCATGATATGGATTTTGCAGTTGTAGACACATTTCATGCTAATAAATAAGGATATTGAAAAAGCATTTGGATTTCTACTCTATTCATAACTTTTTTTCCCCTTTACAATAAGGAAGCTGCTTCACCAGAACATTTTGTATCTTCAATTTCAGTGGTGAACTTGGAGATGTTACAGTCTCCTGCTGATTAATCTCTTGAACTCCCTGGTAAATTACCAACAAGACAGCCAGTTAGTAGCAAAAATAAAATTTTGAATTAGTATAAGAAAGAAAACAGAAATGCTGGTACAGCAAAGCCTTAGCCTTGCTGGAAAACTTTTGGTCAAAAGAGAGTAAAGAAAATTTGAACAGGTTTTCTGGCAAGACAAGTTGGTTGACATAGCTGAAATCATCCAATTAAAACTCTGTATGCTTTCTTCAAAATATAAAAGCTATTAATTGCTGAAGACAGTGCAGTTCAAATATCCTGTCTACAAAGATTGTACATGTGCTGAGAAATCTTTTAGCAAACTTTACACAGATGATTATTTAGAATAATGCCAGTAGTGTGGTATTCAATCTGAATGCTCATCAGGTAACCTTTCTGAACTTTGAGCATGATACCTTTATACCAATGTCCATCTGATGTAAATGTGACCAAATTCAGGAAACATTGAAAGGAAAAAAAAAACAAAAATCAAGTGTGGTGAATTTACACAGACTTTTAAAATTCATAATTAAGATTACAACCGTATGGTTGCAGCTCACAGCAATGACCAGATGGACCTGGCAACAGGAGATGATTATGTGGAAAAAACACTAAAAAGTGGATTAGAAACATATTATTTTAAAGTTTCCTAATTTTTATAGATGATTCAAAACTGATGGCCCAAAGCAGTAACACAATATTTCTCCATGAGCTCAATGCACTTGCCAACCAACACCCCCAAGAACAAAATACTATGCTATGCCATTTCTTCCTATTTACAAGAAACTGGCAATTCAAATATGTCTTATTTGAAAAGATTAGAGCCATTCTAAGTTAGATATGATAACTTCAGTATACCCTTGAAGAGTCAAAAGTGCAATTAAAAAAATACTTACTTATTCCACGCTTGTCTAAGGTTTTTAGGGCCGTACTGTGTAAACCGTTCTGTAAAAAAAAGGAGGTATATTCAATTACTTCACTAAACCCAGGATTTGTTTTTAAAAAATATTTCTTTACTGTCATTTTTCATAATTTCATTATTTCTATGTATCTTCTGCAGCTCAAGTCCTAAGACGAGGAAAAGAAAACTAACCTATGAGCAATTGCCATAAAAACAGAAGAGAAAAAATACCAAAACAAAACACCAAAACCAAAAAAGCCCCCAACTTGTTAAACGAAATCAAACCAAACCAGCATAACCTAAAGCTCATTCACTGTGGCATCACCAGAAATGGAAAATTTTGCAATTATTTCTAAAGTAGTTTTTGACTGCTACAGGAAAAAAAGAAGCCTGAAATCTAGTATTTTTTTTCTTCTTCATGACAATACAATTCTCCACAACCTCACTGTCATATTTTTATGCTTCTCAGGATGCGTAACAGTATGTGTGGGTCTCTGTGACACACAGGGACACACAGAACATGGTGGACATATAAGAGTCCATTTTCTAAAGAATACATATAAATAATGAGCAGAAGTAATAACTATAATGACAACTTATTTACTCCAACATTAAGTTCTTCAGTTCAGCTAGAAGTATTTTCCCACTCATATCTAAGAAGATGCTTGATCTGCAGTAGGACTTTAGCTGAAAAAGGAAGATGCTATGTAAGCTGCTGGAGAAATGAAGGGTCAGTCCTTCGTTAGCCTCTTGAACAGGAGCTAAGTGCCCCCCAGGCAGTAAAAAATGAGTTCAGCTGGAGAACAGCAATATTTTCTATGGAGACTAGTTGCACAGAAATCCTGCCATCTAGACTGGTACTCAGCCTAGCCAACTGCCCTAATGTGATTGCATTAGTTGCTTTGTAGAAGTTCTAAACTCACAAAATACTCCAGAAAATCTAAAAATAACCAAAAACATTTTGCTTCCTCTCCACCTATGTGCATGACATTTAATGACACCCATTGTACAGTTGCAATAGTATTTTTTATATATATGCACACAGAAATGCATGCATCTTACTGTGAAAAACAGCTGTAAATCTAACTTCAGAGGAGTTGTGTTCAAATTCCTGTGTTTGTATACTTGCTTGTATCATTTCTAAAGTTGTCATGTACACTTCATACACAGTCAGTTCTAAAGATGCCAAAACCAAGGCAGAAGCAAATTCCTAGCATCAATGTGGATGCTTTGTTTTGCCCCTTTAATTAAAAAAAACAAATGCAGAAGCTTCAAATCTCACTGAATTCACTATTGGAAGCTACTGATAATCAGCAGACCTGCAAACCTTGTCTGTGGACCACTTCATGTTTACTAGTTTTGTTGCTTTAACCATACTAATGCAGTTAAAGAAATGAAATTGCTCCCTTTTACATATGTGTGACAAATGTGCTGGAAACTGGAAGCTACATGACTGTAACCCTTCAATTTTAGTTTGTAAATAGGAATTAAATACATATATGGAAACAGATACCTATAAAAATTGGAAAAAAATAAAGACTTTCTATATTAAGTAAATTGTCTAACCATAACACTGTCAATTCATTTATGACAAGGGACTGAAAAATAAAATGCAGCTAGACAGTGCCATGTAATAACATGTCTGAGATACACATGGGAGATCGGCTAATAAACTGCAAATTTGCACATTAATCTATTTCAGTGCAGAAAAATCTGTGTGGGAAGAGAATTGAACTGACTTGAAGCACTGCTGAAAAGGTAACCTGGACCTAGAGAGAAAGAGATTTTGATTTTATCTGTCATTCTGCAATATGTTTTTGTCAGATACTGAGCTGGTTCAAACTGGTGCAGCAACACTGACTTCAACAGACCTACATCCACTTAAAACGTTTGAGAAGTATCATATACAACATATTTTCTTGACCAGAGTACCTGGTGTTTATTTAAATCAATTTAAGCTATTTTTACTGTGGGAGGAAAGCCCCAGAGTTAACCACTTGGCCAAATTGCCTTAAGGTTTTAATGCCCAAAGATCTGTTCCAGTTTTGCAAAAAAAAACTGGGAAACTATTGCTATACCAGATGAATTTTTACTGAAAAAATGATACACTGGAACCAGTTATGTACATGCTATAAGGGACACACATGAGCAAAACAAACTTCACACTGGGATCTTCCTTTGCTGCCTATGGTTCCTACTTACTTTTAAAGTAAGTACCTTATACATCATATTTATCAGGCAGGGAGAGGGAAAACTGGGGGAAAAGACATGGAGAGGGCAAAACCCTGTCTATAGAAAGGCAAATTTTTAGCCCATAGTCCTTAATTTCAAACTACATTGAATGTGCTGTGACTGCAAACCATGCTTCTCCTAACTTGGTATCAACTCTTTCCTCTCTACTCAAGCAGATTAGAGGCTGTTTTCTTCACATGCTTTATACAGAAATAAACCACACATTGATAAAATAACACCTCACATTTTTCTACATAGTTTTGTGGTCATGACTCCAACCAGAGTCTTACTAACTTTCATGGACAAGATAATTAGATGGGACTATTGTGTTAATTAAGCCCAGCCTCATGTACATGCCAGGTCATAGTATTTTTCTGAATTCATCTGTTAGAGAATGAAAAAGCAGTGAAACCAGCTGATTTTGGTTTCAGAGTTGCCAGAACATAGAAGATACAACAATCTTGTCCTTGAGCTCCTCCACCATGGTGCAGTTTTTCAAGTCCTGAACTATGAAACCACAAAATTATATACCTAAAACCACCAAACTTGCTGTCCCAAGTAAAAAAAGAGGTAACTTAACTTCACACAATTTTTATCTTAGCACAATCTCTTGCTTGTGTTGAATTTATCACAGAACCAGAGTTCAGTCTCACAACTGATGTTGCGGTGTGTCTCCTCCCTCCCAAAGGTAAAGTCCTCTCTCCTGTCCCCCCGCCCCCAGTCCCAGGAGCCCTGGCTGTGAGACAAGGTGTGGAATGATCGGTAGATTCAAAAGATACTCCCTGCACCCTGTGGCCATTGGTCAACTCAGGTGTCTCTTCTCCCCCTGGGACCCCTCCCCCTCACCTGGTTGGTGGCTACCTGTCCCTGCCCCTCCCCCTACCCCCGGGTTAAAAGGACACTCCAGCCACGTGGCGAGCCCTTCTGTTGGAGCTGTGACGGGATTCAGAACTTTGTAGCTGGAATAAACACTCTGGATCGAACCCTCTGGCAGAAGTGACTCCTTCCTTCACTAAAGTCTCTCCACTGAGGAATACCGTCCGCTGGGGCTTCTGGCAAGCTTGCAGCCGCCTGCAGCCTCTGGGTGAGCTGAACGGTGTCGCTGGGGTAAAACCACCCCAGCTGCCGCCTTTTGGACTCAGCAGCAGGACAAGTCCAGGCAGCTCGGAATATTGGGAACCCCAATAAATTACATCCCCAGGTTTGCTTCTGAGTCACTTTTCAGAGTGAATGACTCTCACACAAACCTGTATGAATGCCTCAGTCCTTTGCTGCTCGATGGATGCAATAAAAACCAAACCTAAAGTTACACATACCTGACTGTGACCAACTGCACAAAATTACTTCTATGATACTTTCAAGCATATAGTTTTGACATTTGTTTTTTCAGAAGCTACCACTGATATGTTCATAAAGAACAGTAATATAAGTCTGTATATGAGACTGGGAATTCTGCAGTATTACCATGAATGCTCCCCCACAAAGAAACCTTTGCCTGACATACTGAGAGGTAACAGTACTGGCAATCACAATCTCAATCCAACCTTGTGGAGGAAACCTTGTGTAGCAAAAAATTCCTCTCCCTCAGAACTGAAAAGCAAACATGCACTTGTGAAAATTTCACGCAGACACTCCCATGATCACCCACCCACACAGCCATCCTCCAGCACATGCACACCACTCTCAAGAACACAAGGTGCACCATCTTGCTGAGGCAGCTGCTCACTCTTATCAGGCTGAGATTAAAGTAACATGAAAAACTGTATGTTTACAGATCAGGATTTGATCTCAGATGTATTTTGAAGCTTTATAGTTCAAATTGTAGGTATATATACTGGCATTCAAATATTTTTACATTAGTATTATTAAAGGTGGGTTTTTAAAATAAAAGCTCTGGAAGGCCAACACAATAAGCATATCTGAAATTTAAAGTAAAAATTGTGACTTTAATTTCCTTTATGCAAAGACTTCAATATTTGCCAATCTTTTGGGAACAAATTCAGGAAATAAAATTTGATCTACTGCATTTTTTTTTTATCCCAAATATGCAGTCATCATCCTCACTACCAGCTATGTCTCTCTGTTACAGAGCTGGCTTTTCATATGGGTGCTGTATTCCACCTAGTAAAAGGTGAATTTTTGCTTATGTGAAACGAAGGAAGAGATTTTTAGTTTAGTTTAAATTGCACAGCATCTCAGAGTGTTTACTATTTGCTTCTTAGAAGGCCAAGGTAAATAAATCTTGACTAAGTTCACAATCAAATGCAGTGTAAAGAGGTGCCTGTATAGGACTACATAAATAAGAGCTAACATAGACTATTCCTATTTGATACTGGAAAGATGTAGCAACATTTTCCCATAGCATAATTTTTACTCTCAGAATGTCCCAAGAATATCCTAAAGGACAAGGCTGACATGTCCCTTCCACAGCCTCAGAACCAGCTCAGAACCAAGAGTCATTGTCCTACTGGGCACTGCACACAACCCACTCAGATGTGGTGAGTGGGGCAGCTACACTAACATTCTTCTGGCAGCACAAGGATCTGAGCTGCTCTTTGCTTCAGGCCTTGCAGCACAGCTTACTCAATGCCTCCTTTGCCAAGGAAGTTTTTGGGACTGTGCTATTGGAGTAACAACTACAAAATGGAAGCAGAAATGAGCAATGGGAGGAAGAGAGGGAGAGAATTTCTTGAGCTAGTTAATTTGACAACTTTGATGCATCAAATAAATTATGTTTTTAAAACATCAGCTTCCAAATTCTGGCCAGTTTGCAGCTCTAGGAAAAAAAAAAAAAAAAGCCTGACCAGAAAGCTCATCCATTACACTCAGCAATACTAAGTGGTCTTAGAAAAAAATTTTTTCTTTTTCTTTCTTTCTCTCTCTCTCTCTTTCTCTCTTTCTTTCTCTCTCTTTCTCTCTCTTTCTCTCTCTCTCTTTCTCTCCCTTCCTTCCTTCCTTTAGACAATCACTCTACAGCAACACTGTTACATGTGCATACTCACTTTTGTGCCCACAACCTACATGTTCTGCACTGCAAACATCATTATCTTCCTGATAAATACGCTCCATCTGACAGCCCCGCATCAAGGGCAGGTTCAAACAGAAGCGAGTTTCAGCAGAACTCACTAGTGAGCTTATTAGCAGACCACTGCAGGAATACTGGTCTGCTGTGAGAATTGAAAAAATAAGCACTTGCATTTTAAGTAACATAAAACAAGATGAGGGTTTTTTCGTTTTTTATCAGTCAGAAAAACACATCAACTATTATACCTTTGCCACGTTTGCTTTGAAAGGACCTAAGATAGACAAGAAAAGCTACAGAAGGAATTAGAGGCAGAATACATTTTGATTTTTAGCTTCTTTTTAACAGTATTGATAATCAGCTTCAAGTCAAAACCAAAGAACTTAAAATGCAGTTTGACTTCAAGGCATTTTTTATGTTGTTAATCAAAACATGATGGCTAATATGCATTCCTTGATTAATGTTCTTGTCTATTTAAAACCAAATGTGATTAGCTTAAATGCAAATATTTAAACATCACCATAATTAATATTTTGAAAAGTCTAATCCATTCTTTCTTTGAAAGGGTTTTCTTTACATTTAATTTAAAAGTCTAACGTGACTAACACTGTATTGTGATATATGACATACCATTTTTAGTAAAGACTCAATACTAAATTTATTCAAATTATGTTAGCTAAAGATATGAAGACAAGCATTTATACTGACAAGAAAATTTTCAAGCACTATAATATTTGCAGCACTAGTGTGCAATTAGAGTTTTTACTGAAGTTCAGTTACAACCAGAGTTTTATCAAATACATGAGATAGACTTTGGAGTTTTGTATGCCAAACATCTTGAGAAAAATTTCAACTCCCTCCCCTCCATCTCATTCCCTCTTCTCCCTTCCATTTTCTTTAGAAGAGCACAGTTTGTGTAAAGAGGAAGAATAGCTGCTGTTTTCTGGACTCCCTCCTGAGCATGAGAAGAAAATGTAATTTTAATACCCAGCATTGTCTGAAGCATTGGAGTCCTACATTAAATGGATTACCTTTTAGCAAAGCTCACCTTGTTTCCCCTGCACACATAATAAGTTACTTTAACTTTTCAGCTTAATGTAATTTTGTTTAAAGAATGGTGAAAATACTGACAACTCTGCTTCCCTTGGGTTGTGGATACCACAGATTGAAGAAACACTAAATAATACAGTTTTGTTTTAGCAAAAGAGGGGGAAGAATTCAAAATTAATTCTCCTTTACAAATCGCCCTCCTTTCTTCAAGTACTCAGATTCTTGAAGACTACACCTATACCAGTAAATTAAATGAGTTTGAGACTGTTTGGCCAAGACACCATCACTGTCCTGTAGCAATGCTGCAGCACTTCCCTCTTCCATCCTCCAACACAGGGAACAGCCCCTGGCCCACTCTAACTTCCTAACCCTAAGGAAGCTTCCTAATGCCCAGGAATTAATTATTTGTAAGTGCTAATTGCCATGAGGTAAAGGCATACCAGAGGCTGCTCTGACAGTCTAACAGCAGAGGCTCCCACATTGCCTGGGAACACTCTCTGGTATTAATGCAGATGTAAACAAACAAGATATTGACTTAGCATGTAACAAAATGTTGAGAAGGCTTTGGAGAAACTCTATAGGAAAAAACTGCTATGAAAGTTTGAAAAGCTGTATGTTCTCATATACAGTATGTTCATGTGCTTGTGCCAAAGGAGTTCAGTCTCTCAGTCCAGCCCTACTCTAAATGAAGACTTAGTATTTTGAAAAAATCTGGCTATCAATCAGCTGTTAGGATGTACATAGATCATATTTCTAAACCAAATCTATATTTATTGATCACCTGGGAAGTAAAGTAGAATTCCTGAGTTGGAATACCAGCTCTGCAGTGGTTTTGTCCATCATAGACTTGTGATTTTTTAATAAATCCACAAAGTACCCATCAGTTCCTGGCAAAATCCATGTTATGCACTATTTCCTATGAATGCCTTTTCCTCACTTTTTCTTTTTGTGTTCTGCTTTCTCTTTAAGGAGGGACTCTTCCTCTTACCTCTTTTCATCCTGGCTTTAGGGATTCTCTTTTAAAAATCAGTGCTCAGCAGATGCTTCCATTGTCTCATAAAGGCAGCTTTTCAGGTGTATTACTGTCTATTGTATCTGATCATTTGTGGAACATTGTGAGGTTCAGGCTCCTACACCATCAGTCCAAGATTAAATATTTAACTTTCTTTCACCTAGAAACAGTATTGTGAAGAAACTGATACACAGTGAACATCACAAAGCACTCTCATGTTTTTTCCTCCTTCTTAACAAGTTCCTTCCTCTCCTTGACCATTACCATCTCTTCATTGCCACGGACACTTCATTTATGTTCTTTTGTGACCGTATCTTACTTTCTCCTATTTTAGTCACTGACAGTTCCTCCTGATAAATCTCTACTTAACTTCTCAGGATGGAGGTTATGCAGCATCAGTCCCAAACACTAACTGAGAATGTCAGAAAAGTGAAAACTTAAGTGCAGATATTTATCCAAAGGCCTATCCTGCTCATTTATTTGGACGGGACTCAATCCAGGAGAAACGGCTGGAGAGGGGAAGTTGAAAAGACTCCAGACTAAAAAAAAATTGGAGATTTAATAACAATGAATAACATAATGCACAAAATATTAGGAAGACATGGACACAAGACTGGCAAGGAAGTAGCTTGTTTGGAAATACTGCTTCACCTCTACTCATATAGATAAGACATGGTTAATGTCTACTTTAATTCATTCCTGGAGATACAGGTCCAGTGGTATGATTGGTGTTTGAATCTGTTTTAGCTCAGCAAATCTACATATCTCCTAAAGTATTGCAACAAAAGAGTGAATAGTGAAAACATGTTCTCCAAATCTAGGGGATCGTGTTCATCATTGAAAGTGTCTCTGTCCAATAGCCTGTAACATGGGGCTTCTCACGTGGATGAAACATCAAAATTTTATTGAAACAGCAACTAGCACTTTTTTACAATTCCCTCAAACTGTTTTCCTATTTGAGGCCAGATAATTACTGTCACAGCAATTGAGAATGGCTGGGGTTCATTGGTGATGAGACCAATGAAATGATGATTCCTGAGTACAGGAAGACCCTCTCAAGATTATAGCATCCATAACAGCTTCAAAGTGAATCACAGAGGTAACCCAAAGTCACTGCAATACTCCTGAATATTTCAGGCCTCCCAAATGCATTATTTAGGTTACCCTTAAGTAAATTACTAAGCAGGACGTGTGCATGTGTGTCTGTGCTCACAGGTGCAAACACAAACTGAGAGGATGGAGACTGCAGCACAGAGAAAGCTCAAAGACCAGGCCAACTTTTAGCTTTAAGTATCTTATATATTACTTGGAGCATTTGTGATCTCAAAGCAGGCGGATAAAATACAAGTTGTTTTGTGACTTTTTAAATGGCAAACAAAACTATGACCATTTTATTTTCACTATTATAAGCTGTTAAAATCACCTAGGTTAGGGCTTTAAATGACCTAGAGCCACCCACAGCTAGCCTTAGGAACATATTTCTTATTCAGGCTTAGAAATGTTCCTACATATTAAGATGTCAGACATCATAGTTATTAAAGCACTGGATGCTTTCCATAATAATCAAGACCCTTGGCCACTGCATTAGAGACTAATACCAAGTTTTTCAGACATGTTTCTCCTAGTAAACTGTGATTAGGTCTCTGCAGCACAAGACTGTGCCCTAACACAACACAGTGTGAAAATTAGTTATTGAAGCCTGTATGCAAACAAGAAATACAATGAAATTCTGTTTTGATTCTCAATAGTCTTCCCAAATCCACAGGCATTTAATGTCCTCAGCATTTTTAAACTATAATAATAATTCCTCACTGATACTTTCTGTTCAATTGCTTTTGTTTTATGCTTACACAACTCAAGTTTATAGAATTAAAGCCTTGCCTGAGTGAACGTTGGTATCCTCACCAATGATCTCTCCACTTCTCAATTTATCACAATTACTATTAGCAGCTATTAGTTTTAAAACTTATTAACACATGCAAAGCACAGGAGTTACTTAACCCCATATCACATATATTTAAATACAGTAATTTCACAAATCGTCAAGAATAATGGAATTGGTTCAGATTTGGCAAGATATTTCAGGACACTTCACTATTTTGCTAGGAAAAGGAACAGATTAAGTCATCTTCAAAGAATCACATATTCTGAGTTGGAAGGAACCCACGAGGACCATTGAGTACAACTGTCAAATGTATTATTAAAGTTTCAACTTTCATTTTTGCTTCTAAGAAGTCAGTCAGGAAAGCTAGAGTGTAAGAGAAATTTCAGACCGTCAGGGAGGGGAGCATGGCAGGTTGAGCACCTGTAGAAGATGATGCTAGAGTGTAAGAGAAATTTCAGACCATCAGGGAGGGGAGCATGGCAGGTTGAGCACCTGTAGAAGATGATGCAGCACACTTACCATAGCCAGAAAGCTTTTGTGCACAGAACAGCATGAAGAAAAGCAAATTTTCAAGAAGTGACAGAGAACATGGTGTCCTTGACCAAACATCTCAAACAATCCTAAAGGCCTGAGCAAATAGTGTTCATTCCAACCTGGCTCATAGGTCAGAGCACTTTTTGCAGAGCATACCTTAGGTGCTGGTACCCCAGAATGATCCCAGAGGGATGTATGTTGCTGCTCTAACAATTCCACATTTACCAGCATAAAATTCAATTACTCAGTTTTGGGGTATGCAAGCCAGTTTTGGTTGTCCAGTTAGATTATGCTTTCTATTGCTGTAATTTCTAAAAACAGCAATAAGGAACAATAAGACAAACAAAAAATCCTTTTACTGAGGTCATCAAGGATAGAGGGTACACAACACATTATGTATACAGAACAGGGATTTTATTTCTTGAGTGCTCTCAGACCTCCACAGTGTAAGGGAATTAAGGAGTTCAGTGCTTTGCATTAAAAGGCCCTAAAAATATTAAATTATTGCCAGCGAGAATAGTAATCACTCTGACTTACAAATCTACATACTTCACAGATGTGGAAAGGATCTGAGAGAACAAAGGCCACACCATGCAGAAATGGTGAAAATACTAAGTGACCATTTTCTGTCTTGGAGGCACCTTTCCTCCTGTCCCCACTCTGCATTTGTATAAATATTATGCATTCATAGCTGAAAAAATTTATAGTCTGGGATGGAGAAAATAAGAAAAATTCTAACACAATGCCTGCATAAAAATTAGATTTAATGATGTGCCTACAGTGGATTTATTTCCGGATGCTCTGCTGTGGTAATAAACACCCATCCCCTGACACATTTGGAAGCCAAACTGAATAATGAAACCAGGAAATTTCTTGGCTGCCATCTACTGTTCAAAACTTTCCTGTATCTCACAGAAAAACAAACCAACCCAAAGAACAGTCACTGACACCTTCAGGCTTTCTCCTTCTCTTTAATATTCTTGCTAAAACCAATGTTTTTGGGCTGCTTTTACAGACCACTACATTTCTGTAAGGATTCTGTATTTGCTCAACTTTCAATCAGTATCAAGAATGAGAAACACAAAACTTTGTAAACTTAATGACACAGTGTTTAAGAGAAGAATACTGCAGTATTTTTAGTATCCAGTGAAAGAGTTTTAAAGTTTCTAGTAATTCACTAGAGAGAACTAGAGTGTGATTTCACTATACAGCAGTAAGTCAGCAGTAGGACAGAGACTAAAAAGCAATGTGCAAGAAAGCTGTTTGTATTCCTATTTTTCAATGCTTTGTGTCTCTATCAGGGTAAGCCCTACAATATATTTGTTTCTCTCTCTCTCTTATTTTGAGAGCTGTCTAGATCTATTTGTCCTTTACAACTCCTCTGCCTCATCTCCTGCGTACTCATTCCTCTGCTTTGCCATGTTAAAAAAAAACATATTTCTAAGATCCACACTTGCAAGTTCACAAGACTATATATATATTACAGACATACTACATGCATACATAATATATATATCACATACATAAACATGCATACATAGCATGGCATAATGAAGTTGACCACATCCTCCTGGTCTCTAGGAGACAAACTGCTCCCTCTCACAAAAAGGTATCCGATGGTGAAACAGTTTTTCAAAAATGATTATAGAGCATGACAACTGCAAATACAACTCATATTAAAAGAGTGAAATTAGTATCTTTCTTTGCAAAAAGATGCTAATAGATGACCTAGTAACGACTCCAGCTTTCACAATTTATTATCTCTACTCTTTAGTCTCCTTCAGTATTCGTCAAAGTTTGGTGTGCTCTGCTGGAAAAGTAATCCTAATAGAGAATCAGTATGCCAGCAGTCTGAAAGGTACAATACTCAGTGGCTGAGGAATGCAAGCAGGTCAGGGCTCACGCTGTAACAAACAGAAGAAAACAAAAAGGAAATGGAAGAAATTAAACGAAAGAAAACCTCCCACCCTGAGCACTATAAAAAGTAAGCAGCTGGAAGAAGTGCACCATGGTTCACACACTGCACACCAGGTCATTCTGATCACTTGTGGTCAGGGATGTAATTATCTCTGTTGTGTACTTCCAGAGGGGGAATTTGGTGCTTCAACCTACCTGGTTTGAAATGGGGTAAAGAGTGGACTCCAGGCCACGTATCTTCATTTGGTGTTCCAAGTACCTGTACACAAAAAAATGTAAAAAAACACATTGCTTTAATGGAAAAGACTTAACAAGTCATAGCACTGTAGAAAGCACAGTCTAAACTTCAAATAGGTTTCTTCACTGGGGGATGGGGAGGAGGAAGAAGGTAAAAAAGGTTAAATGATTACAACATTTCCAAGGTACCAGTGGAGTCTGTAAAGCAGATGGGAGTGCTGTGTTCCTGTTACACTGTCTGTTTAACCAATGGATGTTAAAGCTACTTTTCATTGACAAGTAACAAGCTATCTGAGAGCACTGGTGTTACAGCGGCTAAGTAATTTAGCTCAGAAATAACTTCAATCCCTAGAAATTTAAATAAGAGAAAAAGATAATGAATAGATGCTAGGATAGAAGATTTACAATGATGGTAAAGAGGATGATCAAGAGTGTGGCATGAACAAGAATGCACAGCAAAGAGTTGTTATTTTAACATGGCTGCAGTACATATAAAAATACTAAATTCTTAGGAGATACAGACTTCATTGACTCGTGCATTATGCTTTGTTTCTATTCACTTCAACTACCCTCCTTCTTGTAATATAAGTCAGACCAACTTACAGCAACAAAGTATTTACACTTCTCACATGCATCTTGTATTCTCTGTTCATATGAAAAGTTCACTCTCCATGCCCTTGACAAAAGTAGTAATTAAAGGAAGAGAACTGCTATAAGTAGTTCTCCCAAACCTGGTTTTCCTTCATAACACATAACTGTCAAGACTTGCCTTAAGTAAAGCCATGAGGAGCACTTAAATTACCAGCTCTAGAAACACATTTCTAAATGAACTGTAGATCCTTCTTTTCAAAAATTTACATTCAATTTCTAACATGAATGAAAATGCTAGATTATTTTGAATATTTGTTATAAGCTCAGCCTCTGGAATAAAAGGTTGATATTCTGAGTGAAAGTAATTCACATTAGTCTGTTGCTTGTTTTGCATTATCAATGTACAAAAGCCCCTCCCAGCGCTGCCCCTATCTGCACTGAATAAACTTTTGGACTTGCATATCTTGAATGCCTGTGACATTCTGTGGTCAGTTACATCAGCATGAAGCAAGCCCAAAGTTAACGTGAAAATCATTTGGAACTGAAGAGATTTATTTTAATTTTGTTTGCTGCAATATACATATGAATTAGGAGCATTAAAGGAAGGACACCACTCTAAAATACTTGCTTCATTTCTTAAACTATGTAAACATTTGTTCATGTTGATAAATTCAAGCTGAAAAAAAATCTTAGAAGAAAGAATGGCAAGGTAAAACACAAAAAAGTTTTTCTTCAACTCTGTCAGTAATTTATTAAATTAAATTTAGAAATGAGCTTAAAAACTTGAGGCAAAAGCAAGTGAATTCTAAAATAGGCACAATTTTTACCTACGAGGTTTGCTTTATGAGTCTCAGGCCTCAAATTTGTTGAGCAGTTTACAACAGTCATATGTTTCTAATCTAAGAATATTAATCCAAAGGTATTTTTATCCACAAACACAATAAGCAAAAAGTCCAACTTGGATGTACTATGATCAGTAGAAGGTGAAAGCAGAGCACTAAGGTGACAAAGGTGACAGTATCAGTACAACTATAGAGTATACATTTTACATAGTTATTTAGGTGTGCAAATTGACTGATTTTATTTGTAAATATAGTTTGTAGGCACATATCTTTCAGTCCTTGTGATATGTCTTAATTAGCACTTGAATAAGATACACCTGGCCCTGCAACCCTGATTCATCACAACACCCGTGTTCATCTCATTATTGCTATTAGAGAGAGCACAATGCTGTCATTAAACACTGAGGAAGTTTGGAGACACCATCGACACTATGTCACAAAATCAATTTGCAAATAACTTCCACTTACCTTCTGCATTAATCAAGCTCCTGGTGCCAAGCACCTCCCAGACCAGGAGAGGGAGCCCGTGGATCAAAAACAGAGATTCTTGCATCAATTTAAATTTCGAAATAAGGTTCTCCACTTTGCAACCTCTCTTAAGTGAATCAAAGGATTAGTCTCTTATTAAATAAGATATATTGATTATGAATATATTTGTTCTGAATATAAAAAAATTAGCCACATTCCTCTAAAAGTGTGCTCTTATTTGCCTCTTATTTTAGATGAGACAGAGGCAGCTATAGGACTGTACAGAAAAAACTTAAAACCAGCTAACAAAATCTGTAATTTTCACTTTTTAAAGGAATCATACTTGATTCATTGTTTCTTGTTTCACTAGTTTTCCAATCCATTTCTTTAATAATGTTCTAGCACATCTGCCACCACAGTATCTAGGAGCCAGCTACAAGCAAGTTCTGTGCATTGGAGTACTCAAACCACCTATAATATTTATACCTTCCCTCAAGGGCAGCAGTCAGGCTGAAAACAACTGCAGGTTTCCTAGCATCTAAATGCCAACCATTTTCAAGGTAGAGACACGTGGTAGTTCAGGCAAGGATCCAAACACTTTATTTTAATGCCTGGTACAAACACTATAAAGATCATCCTGCTTCCACACAAATTTTTAGCTTATGTAATACAGAAATTCACAATATGTGACAACCAACAAACAAGAAGGAGAGGGCAGCAGTGAAAGAACTGTGATTTTGGATAAGATTAAACAGTCACAGCCCACAAGTAAGTCAACATAAAGAGATTTGTAAGCATCACCTTGTAAGTGATTCTCCTAAGCAGCAATCAATCCCATTTTGATGAGTGGGATTAAGCAATCCAAAGCAATGAGTTTTGACACTTGCTATAAACAAAGCAAAGTGAGGCTCACACTTAACACCACAGTGGAGAAGAATCTGCCTTGTTTTGCAGCTTACAAGAGAGAATTAAGGCACCAACATGGAAAAGGGAAGGGAGAACCCAACAGTCTTCTGGTTTTACTGGAATACACTGTCACTTTGCAGTGAAGACCGATTACCCAGACCCAGACAACAGCTGAACACCGGGAGCTGTTATTTGACAGGTGACCTCCTAGCCCCAGCTTTCATGGTCCACCACTTCTCATCCTAAGCATGACACCAGGAGTTCTGTCTCCTCTATATTTTAACACTTTTTCTTTCCATTTCATGTTCCAAAGCCATACAAATAACCACTGCTGTCACAGCAATCAAGCCCTAATTTAATAGCAGAAATAAACTTTTATTTAGCATTGAGAATTACTTGAAAAAATAAAACTAACTTGTTTGCTTTCTCTACTGACAATTTGCTTCTCAGCGAGGTAAGCATTCAGCTTGCATGGTTTAATATCCTGTTTTCTTTAAATTGAATCACTAGCACAAGACTAATCTACAATTCTCATATTTGGAATGGATTTAATGTTTTCCAGGGACCATGGTGATTATGGTTTCTGCAAAGAAGACTCCAAAATCTACTGGGGTTCTGCTGTTCCACACCACAGACAACACTCTGGGATCTTTTTGTTCTCTGACAAGGGGTATAAAATGATGTTCTCATTTGAAACTTGCTAGGACCAGATTCTAATTCCATTTGTAGGATGAGAAGTCTATTTGTAAAAAAATAACAAATTTACAATACATCAGGGTACTGAGGGTCAAATATCTGTACTGCCAGTTGATACCATTAGGGTTTGGCAGAAAGTTATAAAAACAGAACCTACTGTTCAAATCTCCATATACAAGGATGATATAGAAAAGTTTCCTAGGAAATGCAATAAAAATGCATCAAGGGCTAATGAATTACCTTATTTTGTTACTATAAGAAAAAATTTGGGGTTAGCATCTGGTTTTGCAAGGACTCACTACTCCCTGTTGTACAAGGGAATAATTAGTTTACAGTGAGCTTTGCACCACTCTACCAACACAATTAGTCATGTTGTCCTGTATTCTGCTTCAAATGCAAAACCATCCCACGTTACTGCCATGTATTAGATAAGCAGCAGTGCAAATCTTTCCTACCAGCTCTTTCCCAATTGCTGGCATATTTAATAAAGAAAAGCATTTCCCTTTACACTACAAGTTTTGAATAGACAAAGCTGCATATTACTGATATGACACTTTAACCCTTGTCTGAGCTAATGATCCTCAAGGAGGGTGACGGTTTGGACTTCAACAAGACAAAGAAACTGCAGCCTGTAGTATTATTCAGAGCAGAATGAAAAACAAGACCAGAATGCAAATGAGCTGCCTTTCCTTAGACAAGAGTTATGGAAATCAGGCAAAGTAACATGCAGAAATTTGAATTTTTTTTAATGTTAGGTCAACTTGATGAACAAATAAAGCTTAGTAAAAAAAAAAAGTGTCAGGAGAGTGCAATGTTTTCCTTTTAAAAGAAGGGAGGTTTGTTGAAAAACGCCCTGGAATTTTAACTGGGTAAAATTACAAGCTGGATGTAAAAATGGGGTTTTTTTATTATTTTATTGTACCTTTTAAGGATGTTCAAGATTTCTTTTCCAGTCTTCTTGTTTTCTGGGTAAAACATACTGCATTTAGTGGATCCTTGGCTGTGATGTACCATGGGAGACTACAGCTCTTTGAGGAACTGAACTCAATCAAAAGAAGAAGAGAATAAGCATTGCAGACCATTTCCAAATTAGCATTCTCTTTCTGTTGAGTGAGATTTGGACGTTTCAGATGTTTGTTTTTTCAACGAAAATCTGTTCTATTGTTTGGAAAAGTATATATCTAATGAAGTTTTCAACTTAGTCAAAAACCTAGATGATATCCATTTCATTAGAGGAAAGTACATTACTGCTTTAGATTTGCCTCTTGAGGAGCAGTGTGAGTTCCAGGGTTTTTCTACAGTAGCTCCATCACTCTCACAACCACGTCTGGACACAGAATTTCTGCTCTGGAGGAGAAATGGTGTTAAGCTATTTGTCCAGATGATCCACCTACAACCACATTCCCTTCTTGAGGAGTAGAGTCAGGTAGATCTGAAGCACATCTTTCACAATCTGGAAAAGTTCTGTGTTATGACCCAATAATGTCAGTGTGCACAAAGTATATGTAGCAGTGAAGACCAAAGAATGAACTTCATCCTTCAACTTAGCATTTGGTTTTAGTATAATAGGTTAGAAAAACATTCAGTAACTATTTGTGTATTATGTGTGCTGACTCAGAGTCTGCTGACTGACAATTGCAGTGAGGCTTCCTTCGGCTCTCTGCTGGGCACAATGGTGACAGCTGAGTGTCAAGTTTAATATCCAAATATAGAGTCAGAAATGGAATGGCCTCAATATCAGTAATTTCTTTCATTTCTTCACATCAGGAGTTTAGAGGTTTGCTTTTGCAGCTCAGTTTCCATAAGAGCCTGCAAATCTATTAATTTGTGTAATGCACTTAGAAGTTTGTTAGGGGCCAAGCACATTTTATCCTTGGGAATGTTGTGGAAGTTCCAGGGTTCACAGCTGTAGTGAAAAAGTCACTTCATTTTTGCTAAGATGGCAAGAATATATTTATTTGGATTCATGAAAAGTAAAGACCATATGCCTGTTTATTGTCCTTGAGATTTAGAATATCGAAGCCTTACTTCAATAAATGAATGGTAAAAATTATACACAGTTCCTAGACCAGGAACCCATGCCAATTCAAAGTTAAAACAACTTAAGTAAGATGGTGCAATCTAGGCAGTCTTTTCCGATGTGGAAAGTAATGAAGGCCTTGTTCAGAACCTGAAATCCATATTTTAGTAAAATTATTTTTCCTACATAGCAAACTTTCTGTTTTTTTCAGTCAACTGTCAACAAAGTATCTCTTCATTATTCCTACGCAGGTAAGAAATTAAATACCAGTAAAACAGATCAAAAATATAGAAAATGTAATGCAACAGATTAAGCATACAGAAAACATAACTTGTATGATTCCTCTTCAGAACAAAAATGTTAAACAAGAACACATAATTCTTTGCAGACAAATACAGACGTTTTAATTCTTCTTATTAGTTTTATGGGTAAAACAGGCGGTAATTTTTTTTTAAATTCCTTATGTGTAAATGCTACCAGAGTCATGAAAAAATCCTTAAAATGACAATACATGGCAAAAGGAAAAAAATTCAACAGCCACTTGCACAATGGTAATGTGCAAAAGAATATTTTTGTGTGATCTACATTCATTCAGGAAATTAAATCAGAATTATGGATTTAAGAGAAAACAAGGCTGGTGAGAAAACAAACTGATTGGAGAATTTATTTTGCAAGTTATTTTGTGAATGATCTAAGCAGGGTCTTAATAAAAAAATAAAAAGGAAAGTGTTAAATTCTTTCACTAGCCTTATGAAGTACCTGCTACACAAATGATGAGGTTGGGACACAACAGCAACACAAAAGAGAGAAGGCACTTCCTCACCAACCCCATAAACCTGTTATTGCTGTAAGGAAAGTGATGCTGTTTTGTGAAAAAAATGGAAGTTATTGAAGCTTATTCTTTAAGGTGAAAAAAGAAGCAAGAACAGAATGAGGCTCAACAAAAGCCTGACTCAGGCATCAAGTGGAATATCATCATTCCATTATATATGAGTAATTGAACCACTTCCTTTGAGTATAAGAAGTGATTCAATTCATGAAGCTGTATTTTAAAACCTTGGGGTAACGTGCCAGTATGGATGAAGGAAGTAAAACATTCCCACAAAATTCTAATAACACACATTCATTAAAAAAAAAAACCCATGCTCAACTAATATTTTTGTTTTGGCTCTGTCAAGGATGAAAAATGAAGTACTTGAAACAGTAGAGGGCCCAACTGTTCTTAACTTCCTTTCCCCATGAGGCAAAATACAATGAAGTCTTGCCAGGAAACCTTTTTAATATGTGATTTTTTCCATCCTTACTTATGTATATAAACAATATTTTAGTAGCTGTCTGCGTTGCAAAGTTAAATTTATTCCAACACTGTTTCCAGCACAAGTAAATTCATCATTCTCCTCATACCCACGATAACCACAGCTACCTTTTTGAGGGACCCTGGCAGGGGCACCAGTGCAGCTGTGCCAGCGTGAGGAGGACAGCGGGGACTGGAGAGTGCCCAAACACAATCGAACCCTTCCCAGAGCCAGGCTCTGCCCACTTGCCCTGCGAGCTGGGAGAGACAGCTGGGAGGAGGAGGAGAAGGAGCAGCTGAGCAGCCCTCGGCACAGACACAGCCCTGCAGAGCATCAGCACAAGATGAAATGAAACCCCCAGCCCTACAACGGAGCACCACGGGGGTTTGATATGCCAGTGTCCTTAAATGTTCAGTCATGGAAGGGTTTTGGTCATTCCAAAAAGTACCTACTAAGTCAAAGTGTAGCTTACTACACTTCGACAGGGCTATTTTTGTGATTTGATGAGATAACTTTTAGAAACAAATTATGTCCGTAATCCAAACTGAACTGGAATCAGCACAAAACCAGAGTGTTTAATCTCAATTTCACAACGAGAAAAAAGCAAGTGTGAAACAACTCGTACAGGACTGTGACATCCTCTTCCTACAGGGAGTCTGCACATTTCATCATAAGGCCCTATTTTAGTAACTTAGAACATTCATAAAAATTTGCATGGTGGAAGAAACTGGTTTTTTAATGTAGTGATTCTTACTAAAATGTTTATGTGAATGAGATGAATCCTAAAAAAGAAGTAGAAAAAAGGATTTGGCAACTTATTTTGAAAATAAAAGAGGCCTAGGCTGCAGAGGCGCAATCTGAAATTAGCAGCAAAAGGGGGAAAAGGAAACTCCTGACAGAGACTGCACTTTTCCTCAAACCAATACAACCATGCAGCAATCTTTCCAAATCAAAAGCTAGTTAAAAAAATTATGTACATGGTAAAAGGAGATTGTCTAGCTCCAAAGTGAAAAGATGGCTCCATGCTGAACTGCTAAAAGCAGAACAGAGAACCTGTCCTTTCATCTTTCCCAGCCATCTCTGCTCAGCAGTCTCCTTCCATCAGCAAACAATCCCATAATCAGAATTTTAAAATTCTGACATTAAACTAGACTTAAGGTCTCTGATATCTGCTTTGGAGCTGCAGAAACTATGAAAGACCTCAACAGGATGAAACTGATCCTTATTAAGAAAAGTTTTTGTAGACCTCAAAGCTGTGGATCAGGAAAAGACTGGGAAGAAAATTCATGTAGAAGACTCAAGCTAACCTCAAGAGATTTTTCTCCCCCTCTACAAGAAGAGAAGTTTGGTCTTCTGGCATTGACAGAGCTTGTGAGCTCTCAAGTAAGGTTACAGAGAGGGAATGATTTCACTGAAAGAGATTGGTGTTAATACATATGAAGAAGCAGCTGCTGCTGCTAGCTGTGCAGGAATGTCTCTTCCTTACTGTTTAGGAACAAACAGAATGGTTTTCTTTACTGCAAAGCCACCAATTTTCTACCAGAAGGACCCTATGGTTCACAAGTCATGCCTGTTTACATATTCTTTAAAATCTGCTCTGATTTACTCTGTAGAGATATATTCTGCATTTCACATTTCCTATCATGTCTAGGTTGCAAAGCCTTTGGAACAACCCACCCAAACAGACAGTCCTCTCCTAAACATGCTCTTTAAAGATTTATTTCTAATTTTACTACTGACTTATTTTCTTTAAAATGAAAAAGGGGAATAAAAATAAAAGCCAAAACCTTGTGGGAGGCTTTTATGAAATGTACTTCCAGAAGCCCTGCTGTGCTGGCTCAGCAGCTGGCTCATTTGAATTCCAGGTATGCACTATACAGAGTTTTTTGGAAATGCTGGCTTATCAGAAAAGCAATGCTCCCTTTGGATCATAAAGCTGGCTTTATGGTCTTTTTGAAGACCATAAAACTGGCTCAGTTAACACATATGAATTCCTACCTAGTGTTGTAGTATCCAATCTCATTGGCACAGGCCAAGCTACACCGTTGCATCAGGTACTTAGGGGCTTAAAGCTGCCATTCAGCTGGAAAGCTTATTTAAATAATTAACAGACCAAAGTATGCATATTCCTTCGAATCATCACAAAAACAGCAAGAAAAACCTTTTTACTTAAAATAAAATTGTGTTTCTTCACTATGGTGTCATTTAACTACAACTGTTTAAACAAACCAGAACATTTGGGATCATATCCTTTCTCCACAAGGATTTTCTCTGACCCACTGGTTTTCACAGGAACCAATCAACATTCCCCCAGAACAAACCTCCACTCGGAAGCAGTGAATGCACAATGCACTTCTCTGACACTGGAATGTTTTGTCTCTGGCCTGGTGCCCAGTGCCAGCACATCAGAGGAACGATTGTGCCTCGTTCTGACAACACACCAGGGCTCACCACTCCTCACGCCCCAGGAACAGCAGAAGCACGGCACAATAGAAGCTCGTGACACGTGCTGCTTATGGGACAGAAATATCCCATAAGAGGGATATTTCCTTGCAGAGGAAAGCTATTGTGCTAAGGCAGATAGAATACTAGAGCTGGGCTGACTGAGCTGCCTGGGCTCATTGTCTGGGAAAAAAAAAAAAAGAAAAAAAAAAGAAGTATCATGAAAATTCTTTTTCTCACCTAAAAAAACCAGGGAAGGTAACATACACATAACTACATATGAAGCCTGGTGCTCAGCATCACAGAACAGCACGACATTAGAATCTGATCAGATCATCCAGAAGTTTGCCAGCTCCTTATTTTGACAATTAAGGCCTTGGTCTTGTAATAATCTCAATTTTGAACAGATTTGTGAAGCCACATGTAGCTCAGTGATGCAGTGGGTATTTTGTCAAGTTTTTTTAAGTGACAATCTGCAGAAAATGAAGGCAGCCAGTCACACTGCGATTTGAAGAATGTGCAGGTTCAGATGGTACAATTTTTCTGAAACAGTGAGGGCATTAATAATGAGCTCCAGTTGAGATGGGTATATAGATAGATAAGAGTACTCCTCTAGGATGTCTAAATATCCAGCTGATTCCTACACCAAACTTTATCAGAATTCCCAAATCAAATCCCTTTCAAAAATGTCTAACCTTATCACTTAAAATCCATTTCAAGTGATACAGTTCAAAGTGTGCCTCCTACAACAAAACACAGCATGATGCTTGGGGTATTCACCCCAAACAGCAGTATTTTGCTGCTACAAAATAAAAGAGTTTTATACTATCCTTCTGAATCACAGGCACAGAACAATCAAGCAGAATGAAATATGGAAGTACAGAAATATTTTTTTCCTAAAAATGGGGGAAATGTCAGCCTACGTCTGATGGAGGGAGAGTGGCTATAAAAGCAGCTGAGACATTTTAAGTGGGTTCATTGCAGAATCCCAGGGAGTTATGCATTCTCACCTCAAGGATAGTAAGGTCTGTGGGAAGACTGGCTGAACAGAACCTGTATCCTCTAATGCAGCCTAGTGAGCCAGCACACCTCACTCAGAGCACTTTGGGGGTTTCCAGTGAATTCTTTGCTGAAACATCTACCCATTTTCCTGACACTTCCTTTACCTACTTCCTTGCAAACCCATTAAGAGGAAGGGGTTCATTGCCCTAACACCATGAGGTACATGCCCAAACATTGAGATCAGAAGCGGGTTTTGAAAGAGTACAGAATGTTGAGATGATAAAATTTTCAAAAATTGGAAACTGTGATTTAACCATTTATTGCTCATTTAGCAGTTGTGGCCTTAACAAGCAGATGGCAGATAGCCTGAGTTTTCATTTTGCTTATTTAAATCAAGGTGAAAGCTGGTGTATCTCAACTGGAAGAGGCAGCAGCATTGCCAGCTTCAGTGAACCATCTTGTTTGTTTTGACATTGGTGCACTTGGTAACTCTGTCCATGACTTCTGAGCTATCAAAAGCACCATGCAGGAGGAGGGACTGAGGAGGAGTTGTCTCCTGTCTCCAATTAAATTTTAAGCCATCTGCAGGGCAGCTGTAGTGGCAGCTCCTGCTCTTGGCAGCACTACTTTTGGGCAAAATGGAACTACTTCCCAGGAGCTGCTGGAACTGATCCTCTCTACTCACTAGAGAAAGGAGCTGAGATGACTCAGTATTTGGAGAACAAACTGGCTACAGCTCCAATATGAATTGAGGGGGATTGCACTGAATTAATTAGTGAAGTGTGAGTGAATTACAGCAAATTCTCAAATGACTGGAGCTACTTAACACCTGTACATCATGCTCCACTTTTTTTCCCAGAAAAACAGAATAAAAAAAAAAATCCAGAGGGAGAAATGGATAACTAAATAAATACGATATACAAATTTAAACAAGAACAAGAAAATTTGCACAAATATATGATATTGAGCTTCGGTACCACTGGTAGTCAATGAGAGAGAAGAGGGGGAAGACTGGAGTAACAATCTCCTATCCTCTGTCCCCAGTACATTAAGGTCCACAGAAATGCATGGCCTGAAATATTGATGACATGAAGGCTCAAAAATGATGGGGCATCAGATACAAGAACAGTAAAATGACAATTTTAATCTTTAACATAAGCAACTCTGCTATTACAAGGTGTTTTGGAGGTAAATTTTAAAGACCTCACTGAAACAGAAGAAAGGGAGATGGTACACCAATGAAACATGGAAAATCAACTACGCAAGTTATCAGAGAGAAAAATCAACAACCAACACTGTAGGCACAGCTGATCTCTTGGACTATGTGGGGAATGCAGATGAGCAGCACAATGTTATCATTAAGTTATTTAAAAGGCCACAAAAGCCACAAAACCATGAGAACATTAGCAAGAAGAAGAAACTATAAAGCAGAAGTGGTAGGAAGCTGCACCAAAAGTACATTTTACTGAAAGTAAATGAAACCAAATCAAGACATGACTTTAGTAGCAAACAGGTGTTTCACTACCCTTAGTTTTCAGCTACATTCACTGGTCTGAATTTTTTTAAAATGGAATATGGTATGGCAGAGTTTTCATGAAAAGACCAATTAAACAAACAAAAGATTATTTTCCCTGGGTACAGTTTGAACTGCTTTGAACTGCTGAGCAGCTGATAAAGTGATATGATGCAGTGAGGTCAGCAGGGCCTCATCCCCACCCCTCCCTTTCCAAGAGAAAGGAGGAATATTAACACACTGTAATGAGCTGGCTCAGCAGCATAGCAATGCCATCAACCACATATCTTACTCATCAGACCAGAGCAGATTATACCAAAATGCACAGCATCTCCAACATGCAAATTATTAAAGCCTCTTTTTAAGTAATTAGGCAATATGTTTTATGGATGCACACCAAGATGAGACAAGAAGGACACTTAAGGAATTGATAAAATCCTTGGCTGCTTTCCCTCTAATTTTCATGAAGGGATACATGAAACATGAACATTAATATTTTCATGTTCAGAGATTCAAAATTTATGTACTTTTGTACATACTACCAGCACAACTACCAGCTATTGTAATACAATCACATTCAGGATACATAGGTTAAAAATGCAAATATAGTCTGTTCTAAGACGAAAATGAGTTATAACTCAAATAACACCATTTTGGAAAAGAAGTAGATTTAGAATATTTTAAAACATCTGTGAAAGGAATTAGGCATTATTCTAAAGTAATAAATCCCTCTTTATAATCAAATAAAATTTAATCATATTGAAAGCTTTCAAAGTCAACTGATAGGTGATTTCTCACCTATCAAATGATACAGAAGTCCAACTGTAATCTTCCAGTGTTCTAAATCAGATGCTAAAAATCTTCTTTGATTTGTACTCATCAGGGTAATCATATTTATGTGAGAACATACCTGCTGTAGCACACTACATTCTCTGTTAAGTATTTACCTTATGCTGTTCTGCTCCATCACCAACAGGTTTGAGAGTTTACACCTCAGTTATTTGGATCCTATTCTGCCCTGAGAGAGCACTGAGAAGAATTCTCACTATGGTGCCACAAAATATATTGTTAGCTTTCTGTGATGCACTTGGAAACAGACTCAGTTGCCAGAAATACAGATACATGGTGATACACATGCACACTCTAAAGACAAAGAGCAAACACAGAACATTTTTCTTCCTACAACTGACAGCTGGAGAATCCTGTTCTGCTTTAGCCTCCAAGTCACTTTAAACTGAGAGCTTAGAAGACTGTGGAAGGAAGAATCAAAGCAAAAGAATAAAACATAATACTGCATAGCTCATAACCTGCTCTGTTTATTTCACACTCAGTTGAGAATACCTATTGCATTAAGATCCTGGTCAGCTAATTCTCCTACTCTCAGTATCTTATGAGAACTTGTTTTTTTTAACATTTTCTTATGTAGCAGAATACATTTCATTTCTATAGCCCTTTCTTTTCCCCTTTCCTACCTATTAATACTGATTTTGTCAGTAGGATTTTCTTTTCTCTGTACAAGTCTCATAAGAAATGGCAACACACAAACAGAGGGCACACAGAAATTGTGTGACACATTTTTATGTGTATAATTAAACAAGGATGAGGTTATAAAAATTTTTCAACATATGAAAATTTTATGCCTAAGTTATTCAACCCTAGCCATTTAATGAACTAGAAAAGCAGCTATCCTTGTCAAGGGGTACTAATGTTTGCCCCTTGAAAACTTGAAGCCTCTTGAAATCACTAAGCTTATCTCAAAATTTACATTTAGCTCACTATGGATCAGCAGCTTGTGAAAATGACAGTTGTAGACAATGTTACGGCAAATGCTCAGCATCTTGCTAAATTAATACCTAGTCTAGGGCACTGATTATGGAAACACTGAAATACGTATTAAAGTCTAACTTTATTCAAATTAGGCTTCCTGCAAATGGTACCTCAAAGCATGTGCATGGGCTGAAGGGGAAGTTTCCCCCAGACACCATCATAGAGAAAGCTATTTACTTTCACTAGTTCTAAAGAGGACAGAAAAAATTGGCTATTAATCTTGAAGTCTTTTAAGAAACATGTGTAAACAGGCAAGACATATCAATCTTATATTCTCATAACCCATCCCCAAAATCATTATCTAAAACAGCCTCACATTGATTTTTAGACATTTTTAACCTTAAGGATGTTTCAAACTTTTGCTACAGATCATAAACAACAATTTTAGCCATCAAGATGCTGTACAGAAAACTCACTTTTGACAAGCAATGTGCAATTCAGACACAAGTGAAAGAAGAAAGGGAAAAGGGGACATTCAAGTGCAATGAACATTGTTTCTTTACTTATGAAAGAAAAAGCAATGCAACATTTGATGCCTGATCATTTATTATCTCTCCTAGCAAATAAAGACAGCAAACCAGAGTAAGTTTTTTGAATGTCTGCAGTTTTTTTTATAGTACTATATTACCTTGTAGAATAAATTTTTTTGATAGTAGACCAACACTTTGGCTCAGAATGGGCTTCAGCTCCCACAAATGCACAAATTGCTTGCAACTGCTGTTCTGTTCATTGCCACCTGCATGCAACAGTGTCACCTGTTTGTAGTTACAGCTCCATAACACATGTGGACACAATGTGCACAGAGAAAGATTTTACAAGGCAAAGATATTTCTGTGGTGTAAGGGGCCAAGAAGGTATGTGCCTGCAAAGATGTAAATCAGTGTACTGATTTACACCAGGTACTGATTTGCACCAGCTGAGTCTTATCACATTTTTTTTTCAATGTATTGTCTGTAAACACCCTCTCAAAGGCTAGAGGCAAATCTGGAAAAGAAACAATGCTTCCTTATAATTATAGCTCATTTCTCATTCAGCAAGTGAAATATGGCAGAAAGTAAACATTCTGATTCCAAAGAAAACCACAAAGCCATTGTTTTCCACTGAACCATGTCTTAATTTGTTTTCTTTTTCTGATAGCCAATTACTCCTCATGTTTTGCACTACCAAGATGATAATAACCCACAGTCTTGCAATACCAGCCCAGCCATGCTCAGGGTTTTGCTCAGAATTAGCAGGCTGGACAGGAACATCTTGCAGGCAGATGACACCTATGTGCATGAGGTTGTGTGACTGGCTGGCCTGAAATCCAGCCAACCCTCAAAGCAAAAAAATGGGGTTACACATTAATTTATTATTTCCTCTCCTTCTCTTCCCTCCTGCCACCAGCTGGTAATTCCCCTGGAAAGTGTCCATCATACACCGGCGGGTACTTTTATGACTTTAAACATGGATAAATGTGAGATTGCACGTCCCAGTTTCTAAAAGAAATGTTAGCAGAGTGTGAGATATGTATTTTTTAAAGCCTCCTTTCCTAACACACAGAGGCAATACTCCTCTAGAAATTGTCCTACATTTTTACAAGATTGCTGTTTTTAAATCCTAGGCCAAGTTTGTTTACCCGGTACCATATGGGTTTAATGGTATAAGGCAAAGACCAGCGCAGACTATTGATACTCAGACATGGTGAGGATGGGAGTTTTTCATAAAAAGTGAATGCAAATTAGCGTAATTTACCTTGTGCCCTGTTACATGGGAAAAAGTCTACTCACACAGTAATACACAAAACAATATAGTGCAGTCAGAGATCAAAAATTGAGCTGAAACTCCATAAAAAGAAAATTTAAAATTACCAGAATTCTTTACAAAGCATGAACACATGGAATATTTACTTTGTTTTTTAAAGTTCATTTCAAAGGTTAATTTCACTCATACTTGCCTAGTTTAGAATTACTTTCATTTGAAGTTTGGCATATGACATAAAGCCCAGAGAGGAACCTTGTAAAAATAGTATCAGTGCAAAACCTGCAGGCAAGTACAGTAAAATACTCAGTAAGTGCTAAGAGCTTCAAAGACAAGACCCACAGGTAGAGAAGCCTGCTATTTATGTAATTAATTTTCAGTGGTGCGGAAAAGAAGTAAAATATTTTGCATATTGTTGTTATAAAGCAAAGGAGAGGTAGACTTATTAGCAGGATTGCAATTCTCTACTTACATATTGTGTTATAAAAGACAGAAGTCAGCAGCCATGTTTCTAATTAATTAGTTTCAAAAACCCCCCACATTTTCCTCATGAAGTCATTGATGGGAAGCAAGCAGATAGATATGGGAGGAAAACACAAACTTTGCCCTCTAAGCAAGAACAATATTACATTTATATTACAATAGATTCATCCAACCAGAAGAATAGATGGCATCATAGACACCATGCCTACACAAAATAAAATTTCAGCCTCACAATTACATGTATTCTATCAGAGATGAATGACCTGTGTTTCAGAGCCGAAGTATTTACTGAGTGAAAGAAAAACATATGTTAAATAATGGAATGGGTAAAAAAAAAGACCAATAAATTTGACTAAGTACCCGATTACACATATGAACTTCAAAATCCAATGGTTTAAAGTACTCCTCCCTTGGGTTTAGCATTGCTAGCTCCCCAAAAGATGCTACTGATACAATGTACCAGAAAGCACATTTCCTTTGGGTCCACCATAACCTCAAAAGCTCTCAAAAAGTATTATTTTAGGCTTCAGAGGAAGTCAGTGACATGAAGCAAACCTTCAGATACAGAATTACAGGGAGAAAGCTTTGCAGCTTCACAAATGCCTGTTAACATCAGACATGGAGGAAACACTACAAGCCTGCATTACACGACACTTCAGACTTGTAGTCATATATTACAAGTATATGTGCATATATGTATAAAAATTATATTGCTAACCTTTTAAATCTTTAATAATGAGAGAAACACTTCCATTCTCATTGAAATTAGAATGTCATTTTCCATACCTATCTGAAATGGAAAACTCTTGTGTTTTGCTGTACATATCCGTGTGGAAAGCTGGCGTTTCTGGTGTCGCCCTTTGGCAGATCAGGCTGCTGGGTCAATGCATATTGTTCTCTTTTAATTACTTTTTAATACTGTGTATGATGGTACCCAACAGAGCAATAGCATCTATTATCAGAGAGGAGTTCTCAGCTTGTTCAATACGTGTGTCAGGAAAGACAGAAGTTTCTGGCTGCCATTTCCCACTCTTGCTGTGACACCCTACCTGCAGTGTGATACTGCTGTGGTGCACATGCTTCCCACAACCAGGTTTGCAGAAAGAATGCCCATTTTCAGACAAACCATCCTTTAAATGCCATTGTCCTGCCTGTGCAGAGAGAACTCTTTGTACATTATTCTTGCAGTGAAATCTAATTTGCTGTGTAGTTGGCACCAAGGCTAAAGTTCAGGCAATGCACAGATTATTCCCTTATCAGGAAGGCTTCAGAGCCTGGGAGGAAAATTCACTTTGATCAATTGTGGCTCTCAGAAAGCTCACATAAAACAGAAAAGACAGAAATACCTTCCTACTTAAAAAAAAAAAATCTCTGCGGAAGTAAAATTTAGATAACACAAGAGATTCAACTCTGATCTGTTTTGAATCTGTTAAGAACAGCAAGTATAAAAGCACATGCTTATATAAAAATCAGAGCTGTAACTAAGTTGCTATCTCCAGTGTGGCATGTACAAGCATACTGCAAGCTGCTCGGTGTAATCAGCTTTAACACTCAACTAATTCATACTGATCATCACCAGATCCAAGGAGATGTCAATTTTTCCGTGTTACAGGGCTAGCTTGAAGGCATTTGGTGCAGCTTGAACTTCTAGATATAATTAAATTTCATATTTACAATGGCACATTCTCCTTGATGTGAAAACCTCACAGTTTGCATATATGTATGCTAAAAAATGATCAACAGGAATAAACTACTGATAAAGATCTTAACTTCTCCTTATCAGAAGCCAAATGATATTTCCCAGTTTTGTGTAATTTTATTTTGAATCAACAGATTGCCTCACATATTTTTCCTATTCTCATGATTTTACTGCTCAATGTGCACTTGATCAAAGTTTCATCCTGTCTTGTGCATGTACTGCAAGACTAAATAGAAATGCTAAGATTACCACTTCATGTCTTCAGTCCATCAAACTTAGCACCTTACAACAAAAACCCAAGCTGCTGGTCTCAGAGAATGGCAAAGCAAAAGGTTTGCTGGAAATGATGACACATCATTAGTTTAGTACTTTGAGGCAAGAGAATTGTTAGTTCTTACAGGCTGTAATTACAAAAAACAGCCACAGAGCAAGAGGAAATAGCCTCAAGCTGCACCCAAGAAGGTTCAGGCTGGACATCAGCAAGAATTTCTTCACTGAAATTGTTGTCAAGCAATGGAACTGGCTATGCAGGGAGGTTCTGGAGTTACCATCCCTGGAAGGGTTCAGGAAATGACTGGACACGGCATTTAATGCTTTCATTTAGTTGACAAGGTGGTATTCACTCAAAGGTTAGACTCAACCTTAATGATTTTATGATTTAATTCTATGATACTACACTTTCCTCTCTTATTTTCTATGACACATTTCATCCAGAAAGTAACCCCAGTTTCAACATGCAGGAAAAAAGCAGGAGCGAAAATGTAATTGTATACGGATTAAACCAAAACACCTCTGCATTAAGGCACTTATTCACTGTTAAACCTCTTTGAAAAAGCAACCTACTTATATGTGTGATTCCCATTTCATTTGGTAAGCACAGTTTTTTTAAAAGAGCTTATCAACACTTTTAATTTTAGGCAGAAAAAAGAATTCATATTATCAGATCCAAAGTGTGACAATAACAACCTGCAGCTGCTTATTCATCAACATCTCCAAGTGCTGGTCTGATTCTGAGAACACATCCTGTGTATAAACCCTTGCAATTTTATTGAGGCTTGTGGTTGCAACAGAACCTAAGTACGTTTATTAAAAACAGCTGCTGTAACAGAAATAGAGAATCAGGGTATATTACCATTTAAAAACCAACAAATTGAATCAATAGAAGTCAGGTGAGACAAGCTTAAAGAGAAAAGTCCTTAAACAAAACTGAAAGATCAGCCACTGTTCTCAATCTACTATACACAATCACTTAATTAAGCTGTTATGAAATGTAAATAAACACCACTCATAATGAGGAAGAAACATATGTGGTGTGTTGTGTTGAATTTTTGCTATGTAGATATGTGAAGAAGGCCAGCAGTAGAAATACACAAAAACATTTAGAGATTCTCTCTGACTTCAATTTGATAACTGCTAAAACAATGTACATAAAATGTATTTAATTTCATTTACATAATAATGGCCACTAAACAATAGGAAATCAAACAGTAATTTAAGATTTTTAAACTCTTATTCATGTTAAATTTTATTCACTTTTCCTGGCTACTATTTCTTATATTTTTCCAGTTTCCTACTACAAGTAACCAATTCTCTAAGAGCTGGGACTGGCTCCTTACACACTAAGGACATGTAGCTATGACTAGCAAAAACAGCAGCAGATATGACGAAGATTAATGTTCCTTTTTGTTGCAAGTTGTCTACAAGGTGTGAACAAAGGGATTACTGGATCAGAATGAAGGTGGACTGTACCTGCCACCATTTTCAGAAGAGAGCCCTCTGTTATAAGAAAACCGTCACTGGTGGATGCTGAAAACATGAACTATGGGAACTATTTCTGCAAAAGTCTTTCATTGGCTGATGTGTTTCTTTCACAGCCATGTAAGTGCTCACTGTGTGGGAGTCAATCTGGTTAATAGTTATCTGGTAAAACAACCTGATTCATTTTGTCCTTCTGTGCTATTAACTACCTTACTATATATGATTCAATGGAGAATTAATGAATTTAATCCCTCTGTTCAAATACAAATCCAAATAAGAATAATCTTCTGGTTTATAACTTTAAAATAGATAACTTAAAACCTTAATGATGCTTAGAGTACATTAGGAAGGCACTCACTGAAACTGTTTAGCTAATGGTAACTAGACACTACCATTAGAAAGCCTCAAAATTAACTCTGATTTGCAATGGACCATAAAACATCCAGACCAAAAATTTATTTATTTATTTGATGGTTTGCAAAAGATCAAATTAAAGAAAGAGTATCCATAAATTATCCCTTGTTTCAACACTGTTCTCAATATTTGCAACTTCAGTTTAAAAACAAAATTTAAAATAATTGGCAGGTCTCAAAATTCATCCTAGATTGTATTTATCTTGGCATTTTAACATGCAAATAGTTGTGAAAATAGAGAAAAAAATAGAAATATACAAAAGGTTTACAGAAGGCATACAAAAATAGATTTATATGATACACTCATCACTATCACTTTTTGCACTATATCTTACAATCTCACACAATAAATTGAAAATAAGGCCCTGCTAAAGGAAGAACCTGATTTCTGCTGATACAAGTGCCCTCAACTTCAACAGCAAAAACAGTCAATAAGATTTTACTGCAATCAATGAGATGAAGACTCAAGGAGGAATCAATCTTTCAAAATTTCATGTTCTATAAATAAAGAGAAAATTAATAAATGAAAAGCACAATTTGTTTAAAAAACAAAAGCCAGAAGCTGGCTCAGAAGTTGCTAGCTTAAAATACACAAGCTGGCAAACAAACAAAGCACAGGAACTGCTCAGAACTGCTGCTCCCAGTCTATGTTGCAGCATAGCTGTTCTTTCACAGCACAGAATTTTCAGGGTATTAGCCAACAGGGCAGAAAAACCAAATATTTTGCAGAAAATGAGTTATATTTATATCACAATCAAGTAAGGCCTTATTTTAGAGAAATATTTTTTATGAGTCATTCCTAAAAGCATTTGCTAAATTCCCTGATGTCCCAACAAAGGAGACAGAGTGCAAGCAAGGCTGAATAAAGTGAAGAATGTAAATTTTTTAAACGTATTATGAAAGACTTTCTTCCTCTCCCCATGGACCAAGAAAGAATACCAAACAAATCCTCTGCATTTGAAATAAATGACTACTGACAAAATAACCTTTGAAACTACAGGCATGCTCATGTTTCCCTTCTAAATTTATGGTCAGAAGCAATCCAGAGATTGACACGTTAGGGTAAGCGCTGCTCCGACGATACCTTCCCTGATGACCACACAACAGCACCAGGAGCCACTCAGGTCAGCAGTGCCTTCCCTGAACAAACCCACTCCACAGCAGCACAGCTCCCAGGAGGGCATCAGAGTAGATACAAACCTTTATGGGGGGTCAAGAAAAGTTGTTCCTGAACCTTTTGTAAGGGAGCTGCCAAACCCAGAGCACAACAGAAGAAAGAGCAAATGAAAATAAAATCCCAAGCAAACAAAGAAAACTCAAAACCCAAAACCCCGGTAGAAAAATGCATAAATGATTCTTACTCTTGAGACAAATTACCTTTTGTTTCACTGCCAACGTAGATGTGTCCTGAGTGCCTTTGAGCAACCCACATGAAGGCCCTAACCAGGCAGCAGAAGCTGTAGTCCAGGACCCCTGCTGAATCTAAGCATGATTTCAGAATTCCTATGCTGTTTCTCACCTCACTTACTATCTTACTTTTCCTTTATATATCTGTATAACAAAAAAATACTTGGCATTAACACTATAATATTAGTAGAATATTAATAAGGCCATCCAGAGCTGTCCTCTGCAAAGTAAGGATGACAAACTGTCTGGATTTCCATTGCCTTACATTTGGAAAGCTTTTCCACAATTGCATAAACCTCTTTGTTTAAAAAACAAAAAACAAACAAACAAAAATTATGTGAAAAAATTATAAACAGAACTTTTTACACAAAATTTATCAAGTAAACTGTTTCTAGTTTGTGGACTGGGCTTCTGATCCTTGACTTTATTGGCAATTTAATTCCTAACACAAAGAAATATGTGAACATTTATCAATTGATCATTTGTTGTCTTACTTCAGCAATAAAGAACTCACCAGAAATATCCTTTCAAGTTGATCTTGAATGTCTTTCATTCCTGGAAAAGCAGCGACCCCTTGAATCATTTCTACAAAGATACAACCAACTCCCCTACAGAAGGAAAAAATAAAGGCAAGGTTAGAAAGATTTCTTATAGACCAAAAAGCCAACAACAATGTTTTTGTATCCTTTACCAGCGTTTAATTTTTTTTTAATTGATGCCAGGTGGAAGGACAGACGTGCATTTGCCAAAATCAGTGTACACAAATGAACACTTTTCAGGTGTTTGAAGAAAGGCACAGAGGTAGCAGGAATATGGTTGGTGAGTGTTGAGACCAATAAAGGCACAGCTGCTGATTTCTGTATTAGCACTTCCCAAGCAGAATAGTCATGCTCCCGAAGAAACTGTGGAGATGTGGGAATGGCAGTGAGAGCATCCTTGGGAGAAGCTGAACAGGGACAGACCAACGACATGGAAGCACACTCAGCATAGTGGGAGGAGAACCTGGGAAAAGGTGAGTAATAAGGAAAAGGGCACGTGGCTGCTCACAGGCACTGAACTTAACTACCACCCAAATGCTTTGGGGATGTACTTGCTTGGACTTTCTTCTCCCCTCTTCCAGTATAAATGAAAGAAGCTCAAAAGCTGCTGACCCCATTCCCCAGAAGCTCTGGCTGAGAGGTCCTGCAATGAGCTCCTTCCTCTCCCCACAACAGCCACCTCCTTTACAGCTTCTGTCCTTGGTTTCCCACACGACGTACTCCACACGAGTCCCCCTCGTCCCACTGAGTTATGCCAGTAGCAGAAGTACTGGGAAATCAGACGGTAAAAATATCTGAGGCACACTAACTCCAACACAAAGAATGCATTCTCAAATGTTGAGGAAAGCTTCTGTGACTCCATCTCAAATTCCAGATAACCTCTGAACTTCCTGCATCTCAAAAGGAAAGCAAATTACAAACTTGCACTTGTATCTTTTCCAGATGAAAACAGCTCAAGAGTTGCTTGTTCCCTCAGCAAAAATAATTTAAAGAGAAAACTTCCCTTTTGGCTATCAATAGGATGCAGAATTTGATTATATACTTCAACTTCTTCAATTACATTTTTCTGCATACATTTTTCTACAAATTTCATATGCAAACACCCACGTATGCTGTACAACCATGTCTGTGTAAGCAACACACTAAACCACTCTTCACTCAAAGCAATAACACATTTAAATCCCCAAAACATATATCAAAATGAACTAAGAATTTGCAACTAACTAACTACAGCACCACCTCCCCCTAAAACTGAAAGTTTTGTTTCTTTATCAGAAAAATCCCAGCAATAACCTCTAATTTAACTTTGTTTTTAGAAGTAAATTATTTGGAATGTAGTAATTACATACTTTTTCATTGCATATGCATCATGATGATGCATTCAGAAAGCAGCATTTAATTTTAGGATTTGTGTGCATATATTGGTGAGGAAGTGGTTCTAGAATAAAACAACTTAATGAAAACAGGTTGCATATTTTCATTAAGACTAGAGCTGAGTACTTATAGATACCACTAAACTAAAAGTATCAGCAAATAACCTGTGCTTTACTCATCTCTCAGGCTTTGACAAATATCCAATAATGAAACAATTTTACATTCCAGGACAATGAGGGTTGATAGTCAAATTTTTGAAGAAGAAAATTAAATATACATCACCATTTTCTAATTCTTCAACCCAGAGCATAGCTATATTAAGTAAAGCTTCTTGTGGCGTAGAAAAGTGGAAGAAAACTTTGGAAAGCACAGTTGCAGGCAAATTTTAGAATAAATCAGGTGTTTATAAAAGAGAGGTTAAAATTTATGTTCCATATGCTTCTGCTGGTTACTAAATGAACTGAATTGATTAAACTGCCATTCATCATTTAGTCTGGTTAGTGCTTCATTAGGCACAGATAGGCACAATATATCTTTGTCAAATGGTTATAAACAGTACCAGCATCTCAGGCAAGGAAAAATTTGAGATTTTAGCCAGGAGCCATTTATTCAAGATGAGCAATAAAACAATTGAACTTAGACTAAAGAAAAGAGGATCACAGTTCTATTCTTGCAACCAGAAAACAGGCATTTGATTAAACCAGCATATCACTTGAGAGCATATACAAATCTGCAGAGAATCTTCATCTAGCTGTTTGCACAGAAATGCAGTAAGGGCAGCAGGAAGATTTTGCCAAATTTTGCATTGCTTTACATTATTTATAAATTTGTCCACTTTTAGTGATTCTGACACAAGTATAAGCAAAAAAACCAAGTAAGAACAGCAAGAAAAACTGAATAAAAATTTCCTGCTTGGAAAGAAGAATCCTATTATATATATATTCTATATCCTATTATATGTCTTGGACTCTTGTGCAGCCTAGAATTCCATTTAGTGGCAAGCTGAAATAAAAGAGTACTGGAGTTAAACAAACACCTAATACAAAAATCAGAAGGGTATTATAATCATTGGGGAGAGAAATATAAGCAACCTTCAAGATTTGAGCTGGAAGACTGCTGTTCCTTCAGCCCACTTGAAAATTGAGCTTATGATTGGTTTCAAAGGTTATGGTGTTCAAAACATTGATGAGTAAGTCAACAGAAAGAGAAGTTTAAATTAATACTAAAAAAAAGGAAAACAGTAATACAGAAAAAGTATGACATTGAACTAGGAAATGGATAGGAAAGACCCAGAAAGCCATAACAGCACAAAAAGGCTTGAAAATAGCTGGATGGTATTCTAGATGTCAAAGTCATTGCTGAATTTTAGGATCACAGGAAGTAGAAACTTGAGTCTGTAATAGGATCCCTGCATTGCAAACTGTAACTGCACACACTGCAAACCAGAAAAGAAATAACACCTCTACATGGCCTTAAAATTTTGTCTTGTTTTTGTACACCTCAAAAAATTTTAAACAGTTTAAAGGTGTTTTTGAACAAAGCAAAAACTATTATAATGTCAGAAAAACTGCGTTTTGAGGGAAAAAATAAGAAAATTATGTCATTCTTGGCTACAAGAAAACCCAAGGGACAAGGGAGAATGTGATGACTTTTTATTTAAAATTATGCAAAACAAAGGACAGGGCAGAACTGACTAGGATTTTAATGGTTCCCAGAATTGTAGGTAGATCCAAAATAGTATAACTAGAAACAGCAGAATGCCTTTAGGAAATAGAAATTTTAGGGTGAGTGTTAAGGAAATATAATTAATAATGATACTATATCCCAGTCTCCCAATGGACTTGAAGCCCAGTTACAGTCATGTAAAACTAGACAAGCTGAAATACTTAAGAATATTCTTCAGGAAACAGATTTGCATTAACAGTAGAGTGGACAGGATGATCTCATACACCAGTCCCAGCTCTAGTTTCAGTGACGCAAAGATTACTTAAAATATGAAATAGAGGTGCATGCATCTCCAAGGGTATGTTATTTAGGTAAATTTGTGCACATTCACCATACAATGACATTTTCAGGAAGCACATATAAATAATTTTTGAAAAAGGAATATTACCTTAACAAATTTTGGTGTATTCAGTTCGGATTTTCCTACTCTCGTTATAGGACTTCTGAGTTTGGATAAATAAGCCACATAATGCTAGAATGTTGTTCAGAGAGCTTTCCATTGCAATGGCAGAGGATAAACTTGCAAAGTAAAAGTGACAGCCATATAATGCTGAAATGGGTGGTTTACTCTCTGATGACAAAAAGCATGACTAAACCTATTGATATATTGATGAAACCATACATGGCCATGCCATCTAATATTGCTCTTCTATTGTCCTGCTTAATTTCCTGGGACTCTGGTTGTCACTGTACTGCCTTATACAGAGGAAGAGTTACTAGCACAGCTGAATGGCTTCTCTTGCATTTGAATTTACATAGTAAATGAGCCTGTAAAAATGAAGTTGAAGGCCTCAGGAACTTTCTTTTTTTGTTGGCTTTTTTTCTGCACAGCTTTTATAATTCAGAAGGGTATTCCCTTAAAATTAACTTTCTTATTGGTAGATTGGTTTTATGGGTTTGGCTTAGGGATTCTCATTTCTGTCTCTGTCTAACAAAGATCCTTATTGCTACAAGAATCTCCAGCATATCTGTACTTGAATACTGTAAAACAAACAAAAAAAAAGCATAACAGCTTTGGTAAGGCACAATATGTAAGGGATGGTTCCTTCAGTTAATATTACGACTTTGATGGAGCCGTAAAAGAAAGTACAGACACACTCCAGAATAAGGACCTGTTTCCATACCAAGTTTTAGTTTATATTTAAATCAAGTATATAGAAACCCTATATTCTTACTATTTATGTTTTAAAGTGTTGAATATTCTGCCTTGAACAGATGTGCTTTGTAGCAGGCTCAGTGCAGGTGATAATATTCAGCACGACCTTTGTAATGAAAACCTATGCTGTGTCTTCACATAATATTTTTATCTAGCCATTAAGCCCGTTTTCTGTGTGCAGGCTTTGGCTTCAGAATGGGAAGGAATTTTATGAAAGCCAAGTTATTCCTTTCAGTAATCCCAGGTGAGATTTGTGAAATTCAAAGGAACAACAGAGTTTTCATTCAAGCTTCCCAAACAGTGTGTGTTCCCAAGCACACTGTTTGTAATGCTAAATATATCAGAATTAAAAAGCAAACAGACAAACAAATAAAACCACAAACAAAACCTACACACACTCCCCTTTAAAATCCCACTGCTTTACTTTTTTATGGATCTGTCACGAAGATGTAATACTGAAGCATCTTCCATAAAATCCTGGTAATATACATGTTGTAAGGGCAAAGAGATTTTTATCTTGTCTGATTTATTCAGGAAAAAATGTCATGTTTCTTCACCATCCTGCTTATGAACACGATGATGAAAACAAATTTGGGGGGAAACGAATATAAAGCAAAGGACTTTTTTCTCTTTAACTGACAAAAATCTGATTTATTTCTACTGTGGAAGACTACCGGAATATCCACAAATGCTGAAGTTGGTTGGAATTTGTCTTTCATTAACATGTCTGTTCATGTTGGTTGGAATTTGTCTTTCTTTGATATATAAGAAATAACATCTAATGGATGATACACTCTGATAAAAATACAGTGGTAATAAGGCAAGCAGCAGTTGTCACCTCAGAAGTAATGAGATAAACAAAATTTCCCTTTCATGATGACAAAAAACATTAAAATTTGTGCAGGAAGCACATGCAATGAATGAAAACTAAACTGATAGCTCAAGGCATTTCTTTACAGTCAGATTTGAAGCAATTGTACTTAGAAAAGAATAGAGTGGTCATGTTCTTGCATGTGTCACTGAACACCTAGAAATAAAAGCTCCAGAATTTGTTGGTTTTTTGGTTTTTTTTTTTTTGTTTTGTTTTGTTTTTTTTTTTTTTTTTTTGCTTTGTAGCAATACTCAGTTTCTATATTAAGAAATACTATATTCATGAAGGATAAAGACATACATGATCCCTTCTTGTGGGATTCTTTCTATTGGACTCACTTATTCTATAAAAGCAGAGTCAAAATAAGCTTAAGAAAATAAAATACTCCTCAAACTTGAGCAGCATTTTGCCAAGAGACACTTTCTTGTTGAAGATGTACTTCCTCATTTTCTGCATCCAGATACTTTTATAATGTCCTTTCCTTACACACAGGAAACGTATTTCTAGCAATAAAAAAGTAACAGCAAATCTGGTGTTGCAAATGGATAAAAGTGGATTTTAGATTTCAGCATTTCAGGAACTGAAATGCACTTCCCATAACCACAGACCCAGACAGTTCCTCACTTCGTCACACAAAGCATTTCCATGAATCTGAGCCTATAGAATTTTCCAATCAAAACCTAATTCAGCTGATAAAACATTTGAAGAACTCACTGACAGCGAGAGAAATTTTATTAACAATACCTTTATAGTTACTGCAATATTACCTTTATACCCTAATCCTATACATTAGCATTTCTTTAGAGTGGAAGTCATAATCCTGAGAAACATCAAGGGCAAAAGAGCTAATTTGCCCTGTGCTGTTTTCTCTCTCAGGCCCCAAGAAGTATTTCTTCAGGGCATACAGGGACTACTGCTCTCATATTTCTCTCACTGTAAACCATTTACAAGAGAAACAGGATAAAAATGCCTTTGTAATGTCCCTCGTGTAAAAACCATAATTTGGTGCATTTGTCTGTAAGACCAAATCCATTTTTATGTAATGAATGTCTTAATTAAGGTTGCAGGTCTTCATTGGTCAAATATTCATGAAAGCATGTATGGAATTATAGTGAGCACTCAAATCCACACTCTTAGCAGGCTATGTGTGAAAAGTGGTGTGTTCTCATATACCATTTATTTTTCTAATAATAGGATAGAAAAACTTCATATGAACAGATTTCCCTAAATTAAGCTCAGATTTGAAATCATGTATAACAACCTACATGTTACAAAGATAAATAAGGGTGATTTAAGAAGCAATTTTGCAACATTTTACTGGCCTATTTTTAAATTTATTTCTTCTGCAATACTAAACATAGCTGATGCTAATTAATAAAAGTGAATTTAAAATATATCCCAGCCCATAACTGCTTAGGTTTCCTGTACTGTGACTGAGTGTATTTTTTTATAAACAAAACAACAGAATATAAAAAAAAATTGCCAGCTGTTAGCAAACACAGTTTAAAGACAGCTGCACTTCAAAATAAAATATCCCTGGTGACTTCTTGATGTAAGCAACCCAGATGTAGCAGCAGTGCATGCATTACCAGAATCAAATGGATTTAATAGCCTCTTTAAATTGCTTCATTTACTAATATTATATTCTTCCCGTAAGGAACAAATAGACTAGGTTAATTTAGGGAATTTTTTCCCCTATGTTTCTGTGTTACTTATATATGGGTTTTAGTAATCCATAAACCCTTTATGTGTTGAAGCCTATTTTCCTTGCACTGACTTTCAAAGGAATGTAAAATTCAAGGATTAGGACAAGTTACACCAGAGGCAATGCAAAACCATTTTCCTAGCTACTAGTAAGTCCTCACCAAGGCGAGGGGAAAAATAAAGCTGTATCAAAGGTTATCACAACTCTTTGATGCAGTTGTGGGTAGTATAATACAGTCATATAATGCTGCTGTATCAAATGCTGTCAGCAGTAAATCACAAAGCCCGACACACTGATTTCCATCACCAGCCTGACACCACTATTGCATGTACATCTTCATTAATATTATTTTAATGCCAGTGGCTATTTAAAAAAGAATGCAGGAAAATGTAACATTGCATGTGGATCATTAGCTTTTAGTTACTATTCTAATTCTCTACACCAGCAAATGAAGTGTAAAAATAGCCCACAGCCTCTGCCACCTGCTTCCCAGCCACTGTCCAGTGGTTAATATTTGGACTCTTTTTTCATGCAGCTGGTCTTCTACTCTGTGGGAGCCTCACTTTCTGTTCCCGAGGAACCACCATGAAATGTCATTTATCATGGCTATAGAAAAAGCCCTGTGACCTTATTTTTTTTTTCTTTTCTCTAAATAGAGGAAACAGCTATGCTTTCTACCTTAACATTATTTAAATATTTAGTGAAGTGGCTGCCTAGTTTTGTCATCATGTAGATCATCAACAACGACACAGGAGAGCACACGCTATCTGCCATAAGGACATAATGCCAGTAATTGCATAAAAATGCTAATGCTACAAACACACTTTTGATAACAAATTACCAAATTATCTTGGAATCTGATGGTAGACAGGTTTCTCCATGTCTCCCTTCCTCCCACTCTGGGAAGCCACTAAATGGCTTTAATGTAATTATGGCTCAGCTCTGTACAACCATTGTGTAAGCACAGCCCCAAGGCTGCCTGGGCTCCAGCAGAGCTCACTGTCAGATGTGCCAAGTAAGCACAAGTGACCTTAGCAGGCAGCTACACCTCTCACAATCAAACTGGAAGTGCTGTCTCAGGCAAGCCAGCAAAGCACAGAAGTAGAAATCTACAGCTCTTCTGTCACACACAGTTCACATTTGCTCTCGTCTGATTTCCGATGTGGCAGAGGGCTGAGCCCCTGCACAAATTGCTGCCATGTGAAAGAAACTGTATTACTAGGTCCCTTTTTCCTAAGCCCTTCATAGTTCCTCAGTTTGTACAGGGCAGAAAAAATATTGTAAGGGCTACAAATTGAGTACAAGAGGAATTTGACATTGTTTTTCATTTGGAACAGAACACACACCTCTGATCCCTGGGCACCAGGATTTTTTTAGGCCTTTATGAAATGCTCTGTGCAAGAGAACATCATTTATCGATATCATTGAAGATGTAACTATTGTGTTCTTCCCCAATACTCAAGTCCTTTTTGTCAGAAAACAAACTAATGACCTGGATTGCTGAAGTACTATTTAAAGTCCTTCCTTGATCTCCCTGCTGCCCATGTAATTTGAATGTAAACATAGGATTATGAAGGACATGCTCAGTCTGCAGATGTAGCAACTTTTAAATGCTTTTAATTAGCTATATGACTTAATCTTTATTACAGGAATACCACATATTTTGATTGGACCTTCTAATACCTGTTTTACTGAAATCATCGTTGGGGGAATGTTAAAAGATCTATTTTTGACAAGCTATTGAACATTGGAGGAAACCATTTTTATTTACGGAAAAAATTGAAGCAACAATAAAAAATGTTTTAAAATCCTTTGTTCAGTTTCACAATGCAGTGTTTTTTAAATTAGGAAAAGTTAAAAAAATAAATTTCCAATATCGCTTTTAACTTAAAGAAAGCATTTTAAAGTGCTTTTTGAGCAGTTTGCCCTATTAAAGCATTAAAATTTTTCTTTAGCCATTTCCATATATTGTCTCTAATTTACAAGTTGACTCATGTATGTGCAGACATACACGAATACACGTGGCTCACGAACTGAACAAATGCAGAGGGAACTATGGGAAGGTGAGCAGAAAGGACTGTTTATCTCTCCCAGCTATTTCCATCCTCTGAGTCTTGCCTCACCCCAAGCAAGCTGAGCTTCTTGCTAAGGGCATCTGAGGTATTACTTGGAAAAGAGGTGATTGTAGAACATCAGGAGCAGATGGGCTGCAGAGATTGTATGCAACCTGCAAAGAAACCAGGTTGAACCTGATATTTAGGAAAACAGGACGGTTTTAGGATAAAACTGATAAACTGAGAGGCAGAAGGAAATTATTTTAGACCTGTGAAGTGGAGAATGGTCTGAGGAAAACCAGATGATACAGAAGATGCTGCCTTTGCCTCTCTGGAACACTTGTAATATCACAGTGGTCACATTTGGAGTTTTCTCATTGTCCCTTTTTTACCTCTTGGTTCACCTACCCTTAGAGCTCAAGGAACTGCAGCAGCCAGGGCCCAGTTATACTAACCACTCACTTCAGTATTAGATATTCTAGTATTTATACTCTGCAACCCCTTCACATCAAAAAATCCTGTGCTTTCTAAATCATGTCCCCCAGGATTTTCAGGAAAACCTGTTTTTATCCCATAATCTCTGATTTCAGCTACAGGACTAAACCTCATGTTTAGCTCCCCAGACAAAAAAAAATTCCTGCTAGGTCTTCAGGTTCAATATTACACTGCAAGATGACCTTAAAAATATTATTTACATACCACATGAAAACATAAGGTGCTTTTAACCTTATCTTACAGTTACCCCTAGATTTTAATATTATCATAATTCTAACTTTGTTTTGCCTTTATTAAAGAAAGATATTTCAGTGAACTGCAAAAAAATTACTGTACTTTTCTGAAAATTCCTCAGTAGAATTTTTTCTCAAATGAATGAGTTGTAAAGGTTTAAAAAGTCAAACATGCCTTAAAAAATCCAAAACTCAAGCAATCAAAAAAAAAAAAAAAACAACTCAAAGCAAACAAGCAATCAAATAAAATCCAAACTTATTCCAGAGCATCTTCCTTTCCTTGTAAGGAAGAGGATTTTTTTCCCATATTTCAGAATTTGTACAGATTACAGAGATCCTATCTCCTCAAAAACTACAAAATAAATCAAGGAGTTCCAGCTTGGTTTTAAATAGTCAAAAGACCAAATACTTTCCTTGGTCCTTGTTCAACACAGGACTAAATGATGTAATCAAAAATGAGCAAGGTGATATATATTATACAAATCAAACTAATCTTCTATACCTGCAAGTCTAAATAAGATCTGTAGGTTTGAAAGAAAACTATTCAACAATATTTACTGCTACCAAATACAGTAGATTAAGAACTAAGGTTTTATGCTCACAACCAGAAAATTCTGGTTTTCTTCTTGCACAAGTGGCCATGGTGAAAGTCTATTGCAAAACAAGTTTCACACCATAGGAAAATACCACACACTAAGGCTACGAAAGTCAGACTACAATCTCTTGCAAAGCCCCAGTGGCATCCTGGCCTGTATCGGGCATAGTGTGGCCAGCAGGAGCAGGGAGGTCATTTTTCCCCTGTACTCGGCGATGGTGAAGCCACACCTCGAGTGCTGTGTCCAGTTCTGGGCCCCTCAGTTTGGGAAGGACGTTGAGACGCTTGAGCGTGTCCAGAGGAGGCAACGAGGCTGGTGAGCGGCTTGGAACACAAGCCCTGTGAGGAACACCTGAGGGAGCTGGGGTTGTTTAGCCTGGAGAAAAGGAGACTCAGGGGTGACCTTATCACTCTCTACAACTCCCTTAAAGGTGGTTGTGGTCAGGTGGGGGTTGGTCTCTTTCTCCAGGCAACAACTGACAAAAACAGAGGACACAGCCTTAAGCTGTGCCAAGGGAAATACAGGTTGGATATTAGGAAAAGGTTTTTCACGGAAAGAGTCATAAAGTCCTGGAATTGTCTGCCTGGGGAGGTGGTAGAGTCACCCTCCCTGGATGTGTTTAAAGAAAGACTGGATGTGGCACTCAGTGCCGTGGTTTAGTTGAGGTGTTAGGGCATGGGTTGGACTCAATGATCTTGAAGGTCTCTTCCAACCTAGTGATTATGTGAATTCTGTGTCAACAGCTGGTAGCAGCTGCCAGCCAGTGGGGTGGCAGGAGGGGATTCCTTCAGGGAGATACTGCATGAACCACACATATCACTACACATATGTTTTTTAACCTGTACCAATGATCCCACTACATACTTGGTTTACATGTCTTAAAAAACCAAGAGCTAAAGCATCTACACAGAGTCTTTTCATCTACACTTACCACATGTCAAGGCAGGTGGAATATTCTGTTGATCCCAGAAGGACATCTGGAGGCCTGTACCATAGGGTTACCACTTCATTGGAATATGTATGACTAGGAACTGATTTAGCTCTTGCAAGACCTGTGGGGTAAACACAAATAAATTAATGCCAACAAAGCAAATAAATAGTTTGCTGTACAGTTACAATCTCAAAGGATATATGAGCACCTATCACATAATGTGACAGGCATGTTGCAAAAGTGTTTTTCTTCTAGAACTGGCGTACTTTACTTAATGGTAGCATCTATCGTTAAGTACCTGGCTAAACAGAGCTGTGAATATTATGAAGGGACAATAAAATATGCTTTTCATAATGACAACCACAGGTCCAGGAGAGATGCAAAGATATACAGTGGAATACCCAAATATACAGTGATACAAAGATATACCTAAATAAAAGACAAATAAACAAAGATTTTAATTGCCATTAACTGCTCATCCTGAGGCATGAATAGTCTTCCATTTCAGTGTTATTTAGAAAAAGAAAATGAAAAGGAAACTCCCAGAAAAATGATGCCACAGATGAGATCTGGCTTCTTAGGGAAGCCTAGGAAACCTTCAACAGCTTGCACTGCAAAGCCCAGCCTGCTTATTCAAGTTTACGTTTGAAAGCTGTAGACACACTTACACATTACCATTCAAATAAATATTAATATTGCAGAAATACAGCAGAAAATGGTATGTGAAAAATTCCTCTCTCTCAAGAATTGCATATTGGCAGTGCTCCAATTTCAGAAATCATTTCAATAAAATCTGTGGCCTACTAAAGATATATTTACAATAATTGTATTTTAAGCCTGTCAGTCATTTAAAATAATTCACGTTACTACACAATTTATGGAAAAGAGTGATCATCATATGCTAAACTGAGAAGACTACAAGTATGTTTCTCCTATAGAGGACTCTCTCCTGCAGAAATGGAAAAAGATCTTCAGGGCTAAGGTGATTCTTCCTATTACAGGCCTGAAAATGCTTTTTCTAAATTATCTGATCCTAGCTACTGCCTTGAGAACATCCACTTCCTTGCTGGGAACACTGGACATGCACAAGTAATGGAAATCAGGAGAATGCAGTACTGGCTGCTTTTTTGTGTCTTCCTGAACTACTGGTTTTCCTTTCAGAAAACAAATGGAATTGCTATAACAGAAGGTCATGTTTTACACCTTACAGAAACAAAGAAGCAAAGTCATACACTCAGAAAGAAATAAGCAACATGAGAATTCCTGAAAGACTGCAAAAGAGAGTCCTTTGCCCCTTTCTTCTTTATACACTAGAAAAGCTATTTATGAACATTTACTGTCAGTGAATATATCTCCATAGCAATGATGGCCAATCTTGCCAGCAGATTGCATTATCAGCTGATTATAGCAATTAAACCAGTGTAGTGGAATAATTTGAATTGTATGCAATGATCTATTCTTTTAAAAATTACATTTGAAACATGAATACCTATTTTTTAAATTTGCAGACCTCCATTTCTTTAAGGTTTGTTCACCTGTCCATCAGCTTGATGAACAATTTGGCTTACAAAGACAATCCAGGGTTGGCCAGGTACAGACCCCAAGAGACCAGAAGAGAGGTCACATCATGTGTTCCACAGTGTCTCTGCCTCCAGATTAAGGTTTTTGCTTCTAGGACACCAGCAACTACCAACAGCTCCAACTGGTGAGCAGTTCTTATTCCTGGCACACAGGACCATTAACAAGCCTGAGTTTCTGTGCATCAGTACTCCATGTGACTAAACCGAAACAGTATTCCCTGCTACTGGATATGGATCAGGATATCCACCATATTTGTGGGTATGGACCTACTACTACTAAGCAATATAAAAATTATAAAGGTTTTGAGAAGTCTGGATGGTGAATGATTCCATCCTTTTTGCCTTTCTGAGCCCTCCCCTTTAGTCTTGTCTGAGGAAGACTAAATTTGTTTGCAAATTCTAATCTTCTAATCTTCTAATCTTCTAACTTGGGAAAACCCAAGTTTTCCTAGGAGAAGAGGCATAACCAAGGTGGGGGAAAGGCCTCTTGAAGAAGCCACATCATGTATTTCAGGGAAAGCTATCAAAAAACTTTAGAGCTTGTAGAATGACAAACTCAAATTTTCACAACACAAAGCTATTGTTCCACACGTTCCAGAAATATTCCACGTAGAGAAAAATGAGTATCCAACTTTCCATACCAGAAATCATGTTGCAAATAATACCATAACCATGGTTGCCAGCTGGCTTCTGCCACTTTACTGACAAGGATGCAGCTCTGCAGGTGTTATAGTCAGCCAAAGCACACCTTTCCGCCTCTCCTGCGACTGTTCAGCGTATCCTCCTCTCCTGCTGGGAATGCCACCCATGCTGTTTCCTCAGTATGCTGCTTCTAGATCTCCTCCACCTCTAATCCATTCCAGATTAATGAAAATCCATTTTATTTCCAAAGAATGGTCCTTTCGGATTAGTCCCAGCCTGTTGGACGACTGAATGTTTTTCTTTAATCCATTCCTCACTCCCAAACACTAGGAAAGTTTCATTTGAGGTTGGCCACTGCACCCAGTTTTTCTGTTATAAGAGGATCATTATTGGAATTGAGAAACATTTAAACAAAATCTTGATTCATAAAAGCAAGCTGAGGCCCTACATTGGAATCAGACAGCTCCACCAGGTTAAGAGGTGTTCTAGTTTGAGTTAAACCATTACAAAAGGCTTATGAGTACAGGCTACACATTTTAAGTTGTGGCCAATTGGTTTCCTAGTTGAACTGCTTTGGAAAGTAAAAGGGAAAATGGAAAGCAGGACTGAACAACCAAGGAAAATACTTACAAAAACTAAAATTTGGAAGGGGAAAATTTGGCACAGTCCCACTGTTCAGTCAGTCACTCACTCCCCTTGTGCAGGACTGACAGGATCTGAATCAGGCTAATGCCACAGAGAGGCTGCTTTCTCGCAGGGAGGGAGCAACCTTTGCTTTTTCTGAATAATTCTCTGCTCTGCATAAAGAATGCATTTAGCAATAATGAACACTTTCACTCAAAATTAATGCAAATGTGTCTCATCACACATGCGATATGAAAAAAATACTCTAATATTTCAGATATATTTATAATGTAAAAAGAATGCTATCAAAATGTATATCTGAAACACCAAGATACTACATTTCTTGTTTTGATGGTCCACATACAAATAGATGACAGTTACCAGGGCTTTTCCAGAAACCTTCTGCAAGAAAACTTGCTACATATTTTATACCCCTTTGCATATCCAAATATGCTTACTCATGCAAAATTTATTTACGCACATCCTTCAACTGAAAGAAAACTGAAGGGTAGGATTAATTAGCACAGCATGTTCGATCACTTTCTTTAAGGGTTCCCTGTCTGTTTCCATGGTTACACTACAGGAAGAATGATAATCTCATTTTTAAAAAACCAGAGCTTATAGGGGATCATCAAAACTTCAAATCTTAATGGTTCAGTGCATAAAAGCCAAAAGCTAAGTGGTGGATCACGAGGTGAGCACACAATATTTACATATTGCTGCCTGAGCACTCTTTTAGCCTGGGAAGGTGGAGGAAGGATTTCCTGACAAGCAGTGAACTCCCCTCTGATTCCTGTGCCTTACAAAAGATAAAAGGGCAACATATGTCCTGCTGTTGCAGCCCTATTTTGAGAGAAGGAATCCAAGCATAAGTCCCAGTTTTGAAAATTAAGGTTATGTCTGACCCACTGGGGAACTTGTATGTAATTATGGGAAGGACAGACAATGTTTAATGTTCTCTGAGGCACTGACTTCTTATGACCATTATTTACCCAAAACGAAAGAAGAAACTGCTCTGATGCATTGCATACTGCAAGGCTTGCGGAACATCATCTAGCTGCTCTGTGGTACAAACCACAACTTAATTTTAACTCATTCATTAAACAACAGCTCAGGATAGCCTGGCATGCCTTGTATTTAAAACACAGAGTGAATGATCTATGCCTATGTATGTTTATGTCTTTAACACAGAAAATCCCCTGCTGCCTCCTACTCTGAACTTAAAAAAAAAACCCTTTTTTGTTTTTTTAAAAGAAGAAATTTTCTTGCTTGGTAAACACAATTGTCTCCACTTCATCTGGCTGTATCTTAGACTCAGAGGATGTATCTGATTTTACCTAGGATCAGTTATTGACAAAACACATTGCACTGATTAATCATTTTTAAATTGTATTTGGCTTTTACAAGAGGCTGTAGCTACATCCAGACTCAAGACTTATGCAATACACACATCTTTGGCTACATGAACACAAATATTAATATTTGATACCTCTCTAGCTGCAGGATAGCTTCCGAGTCAACTTCATATGACAATCGGGAAGCCTTTGTTCACAGAAAATATGATTCTGCAAATGAGAAAACCAGTCATGTCTGCAAAAACAAAGGCTTAGCAGCCATGTGCATGGTTTCCCTTTCTATTATACCTTAAAAGTGTTGAGCAGCTTATTATTTTGATTTAGATATATTTTAAAAAGCTCTAGCAAGCATACTAAAAAATGAGGTGTTTTTCTTGTTGCTTTTCCTTGATTCAGCTTCTTTATGTGCTTCCTTTTTTAGCTTCCTGTTTTGTTTATTTAACAATTACTTAGTTTGAGGTAAATGGCTTATTGAACTGTAACTATGAGTCAGTAATAATATTAAGATTTTGCTAATGTATTCTGTTGTAGATCATGAACTGTCAACTTAACCTATTTACTCAGCTGCTTGTTTTCCAACAGAAGCACATTTATTCAGAGTGAATACTTGAGTGACAACAAAAAATAAAAAAGTAAAATGTGTGGAGACACTGACACTGCTTCAATGAAGCGCTCAGCGGTCAGAAGCCAGCTCTTGGCAATCAAAAGTGTCCTGCAGCCTTTAGGTCCCTCTGCTGTTTATCTGAATGCATCTGTCTCCAACATGAAGCTTTACCAGAGCAACTGAGTTAAATTCCTCTCAAGCAAAATAAATTGCCTACAGCATCCTATGTCCTGGTCCTAATATAGCCATTAGCTTATGATAGTGCTGTTCATTTATAAAAGTTACAATCAGAGAAAGACTAATTAGGATCTCAAATTAGTATTCCCAAAATGCACTTGAGCAATGACTAGTCTTCCAAACTGGAGTGCAGGAGTCAGTTTTCAAGAGACAGAGAGAAGTAAGACAAAAGGCATGTGTGCCTCTCAGCCTGTCTGGTTTTTCCAGCTGTTATCAGCTGTTGTAATAAAAGATTATTTTCCCCTACAAGTCTTATCTCATGTATGTCTTCAGACAATCACTTACAGTAACACAGATGATAATTATTCTAGTCTGTGAATAGGACTCAACTGTCAGTTGACAAACACAAGTTACAAGTCCCACAAGAGTGAGGAGACACAGAAATACTTTTCCTGCTACCAGAAAAAATGACTCCAGCACTCGTGAAAAGTGTTTGCCCCTTTCCAACAAATCCAGCATCATCTTTTTCATTATAACCTCTCTCCTCTGCCCCCTGTGCCTCCCAAAGGATCATAGAAAATACAAAAAAGGGATACAAGAAAGAGCTCAGATCTTGGTTGTATATTATAAGATCCCTTTCGTTAACTTGTTTGAAAGCTATCACAGCTGTAAAGCTGTTTATTTCATTGCTTTAAAATACTTATAAATAATTTCCGTTACGTTTTGAAAAAAAGCACACTGATTTTGAACATGTACCATGACTGGAAAATATATTCCTTGTCTTTAAGGAGGAAAAAAACACACTAAAAATTGGGTACTGTGAAAAAAGTGGTACAGAAATACAAAAGAAATATAGACTTCACTTTTGACACCAGGAAAATATATCTACCCCCATGGCATTCTAGGTCAGCATGAATAAGTTCAAGTGCCTCTACTAGTCTGGAGGTAGAAAATAACAGTGTGGGCAGGAAAAAAAAAAAGGAAACAAACTGCATCATTATTATAAACATTCACATAGATGTAAAAGCTAGCAGGACTCAAGGACAGCAAGCAAATTTGCATCAACATTAACTTTTGCATTACAGAAAAGACCTGGATTCCTTATGGACATGGTATACAGGCTCACAATAGCTTCATCAGGTGATTGATTTAAATCTTGCTTTCCAGATTCTGGATTTTTACTTAAAAATTTGTTGTTTCTTAAAAAGTCTACAAGAAAATGATGCCCTCTACTCCTCTAAATGCCCCAGTACAAACACTCCACCGTGCTAATAAGGCTGTAAGTAAAAATGTCAGAATTACTCATTTCACAGTGAAGTTATTAGATTTGAAGCAAAGAGTTAACAATTGCTGAACAGATGGTTTTAAATTGGAAAGATCTGCAGAGTGCAGGGAGGAAGTTCTAGAAAGGGCAAACAGGCAGAAAATGAGAGCTAATACATCGCAGGATATTTTAATATTCCTTGAGAAAAGAGAGAAAATGGGGAAGCAGCTATGAATGAATGAGCCTAATCAATACTGGACAATTATTTGTGTAATAATAATAATTTACATATGGAATTTTAAGACATGACTAATGAACTTGCCAAAGACAAGAAAGGTAACAGACCACGTTCACACAGTTTTGAGATAAAAATGTTTCATCACCATTAGTATTTTCCACTTACAAATCAAAGGAACCCAGAAAAGACAAAAAAAAAAAAAAAATTCAGGAGAACAGTGTTGTATGGAGACAAATTGAGAGCTATGGATGTCCTATTTGGTGAAGTATAAACGTCCATCAAGCACCAAACACAGAAGCTAACAAGCTACTGCAGGCTATTGTGTTTGAAGCTAACAATTTACAGCAATCTCTACATTTACAGCTAAAAGCAGGAGAGCAAGGGTCATTTCTGGATGATTCCATCTGGCATTCAAGTAAAAATGAACCAACCGTTTTCAACAGGTACCTGGATAACGTATTGTTTGATAGGTACTTGACATATGGCATGAGACAGGTTAAATGCAACACAGCAGTAAAGAAATAAATATGCTTGCTCTCCAAGACTTATCTTTTTTAGAAAATCATCATGTAGAGAAACTGCCTTCCCCTCTACCCAGGTGCAAAGAGAACTGAACACATACCAGATGCAACACAACTGTATACAGGGCATCAGTACCATTCAAGTCCTTCTAGTTTCCTGTGGTATTAAACCTGGCAGCTGAAGAACTGTTTAATAAGCACAATTTGGTGCTACTGTAGTGATTCACAGTCATCCACATAGAAACACAAAAGCTAGGTTTCACTGACCGTTTCATGTTCGAACATCTAATCCCAGTTGTTTACCCTCACGTAATTTTGTTTCTTAACTGACCATACAACTCTGGCAGTGACAAGGTGATGCCACGTACTGCTTTCTCCACCTACTGAAGGGGTCCACAACTCACTGAAGTGAACCCTGCAGTGCTGGACAAAAGGCAACAACATCCCATGGCTACTGGGATGTTATTGATGGAGTGATTTTGTCGGGTCTCACTCCCAGTGGGATCAGTTTTGCTGATCTATCATGTCCTGTTCTAGCTGTAAAATACCTGGACAACTTTGATGAAGAGCAAATCTCAAGTCATGATCAGCTATTAAAAGCCTAATCAAGTACCTGCAAATTTACTTGAATTCGTTTAGGATAAGTAGTTTAACAAGAACAGGGTCACATGGAAAAGCAGGTATTTGAGCAATATTAACATCTATAGACAAACAACATTTTTGAAAAGCAGATCTAAAAAGTATTTTGTTTATAAATCAAACAACGGTGCTATTTGACATTACCCTGCAGGAGTAGAATCTGTGAATTTGAAAAACTGCCACCCCATGGGTACAGAAACCACCTACTCTTACAATACAAGGTCTGACTTATGTATAAATGACACAATTCCACTGCTAGCATCCACCAGATCCTTGTCCCTGTACTGCAGAGCCAGTGCAAGTGGGTTTGATGTGTCCCCTTTTCCAGCCAAAGTGTCACCTGAGCACACATCCCTACGCTGCAGAATGCAGCTGCATTTGGTCCCTCACCCACCCTCAGCTCATGAACCACGGCTGCCCTGCCTGGCACAAACTGTTCTCTAGAGCTCATGGAGCTTAATCCAGGCTGCTTCCAGTACCCGAGCCAGACTATTTATAGATAAGACAAATATTTAGCTGACTTTTGTCATTGCTACAATGTGATATCTCACAACTTACATATTCCCTTAGTAGGTAAAACAGTCTTGGAGTTCTACCAAAGAACTCTGGTTCATTTTGCATATGTTGTCACATTAGTACATACATTCACATAGTAGGTAACACACAGCATCTAAAGCCACATCTGACTGCACAGGCTTAAGTCAGAGTAAAATGACCTGAAAACAGACATCGGCGCAAAACTAACAAAACTGAAAAAATAAATCTCAATTATATAAAAGCTGTTTTAAATACAAAGAACAAAATAACTACAAAATAACCTGAAGATTTCACTAATTTTCAAAATCTCTTCCACTTTGCTTTCAAGAGTGAAGCCATTAAGAAAATCTTAATCTGTTACAGAAGCAATCTCTTGCTTCTGTAAAGCAATATTATAAACCAACATCTAACAACAGAAATCTCTTGAGTGTCAGATTCACCTGTTCAATTGAATTGCTCCTCAAAACTCATTTAATGTATATGTCATCTTAAATTATCTGAATCACAAATCTTATAAAAACTTTTTATGAAAGAGACATTCTAATATGCTTAGGTCTAAATTATTATTTGACTTTGCATCAGTAATAAAATCCATATTCCTAGAGAGTAATCTATTCAGTTCTTAATACAATTTTGTCAAAGAAAAAGAAGAAATGAAAGCAGACAATTTCATTTTTTAAAAAGTTACATTAGAAGGGCATTAAGGCTATTCCTTAACAGTACTGTTCTGGAAGTATGTAGTTAAAACACAACTGCTCCTAATGCAGCATTTTTCTCCAAAGTGATAGTGAACACTAAAATGCCACTGCCAGAATGGCAAAGCTGGAGCTATACAACACAATCAAGTCCTTTATGTACAGATGTAACCTACCAAGTCAGTAGAACTGCAAAACCCTGTATTGTAACTAATAAAACAAGTGAAAATTTGCTTGTACTGAAACCTGGCCCTTCTTTTATCTATTCAACCTGGAGACAATGGATGTACTTCTGAATGCAGTGCTCAATAAAAATTACTTGTAGATTGTGAGCAAAGGATCCCTATTAGTACTTTGACCACTGACAAACTACTACTGTCATACTGCTATTGAAGTATTCCATGCTTTATTGAAACCATTTACTCTATCAAGTTTGCATGTGTGAACCAACTGTTAGTACTCATAAGCATGTTTCATTTAGTATCACAGCCCATAACCTGTGTAACTAAGCTGCAGGCAATCCTAAGCACTGTAAAACAGAATGGGCAAAGGATTGCCAAGATTTCAAGAAGCTTACATTAGGCATTTGTGTTTATAAAGTACATTTCAGTGATCTGCTGCCTTTTTTCTTATCCCTCCCCCTGCCTATTTTATTTTTTTAATTCAGTTTTTTCATAGGGTCTACAGACAGATCAGAGCTGAACCAAATTTCCAGCTGGCTGGAAGAATCCAGAAATAACTTAAAAACATTGCAATGACATATGCTTAAAAGCCAATATAGTCACAAAAGCAAGTAAATTTGATGTCCAAGTGACTTTAAAATTGCTGCAATAAGAAGGATATGAATATATTCATGGCTGTGGGTGGGAATAAAAAAGATTACATCTGAAAATCTCCTGCTACCTTATTTCCAATGACTACACAAAACATTTGCTGTACAATTTGACATATTATGAGCCAGAAAAGCCAAAGGTGGTACAATCAACCTTGGAGAAGAGCTGGAGGACCTTTAACCAGGTGAAGCTCTAACCTGCCATTCTCCCTACCATGTAAATCAAAAGTTACTCAGCACCATTTTCTCCCCATGCAAAGCCATTGTTAATGTTCCCACATCACCCAGACATAAAGCTGCTGATTCCTGATTCTCCCACTTTTAAGTTTTTTAACTTTGGGTCTTTCAAATCATAAGACCAAAAGGTCAAGCAAAATATGGTTATTTGTAATATACATAAGAGTAACTACTTGGAGCTATCATTTATTTGTATAGGTTTTGGAAATGGAAGATGCTGGAGAAGTGTTAAGTACAGCTAAGACAAGCACTGCCTGATCACTTCTGGCTATCATCAGGGCTAACTGATGCAGGGGAAACTCTCATCTTAATGCAGAGTTTAATTTATATCAGGACAAATTATGCATCTATGAATATATAGATATATTAAGTTAAAGACACAGCACTGTGTCTTTCAGAAGGAATGAAAAAATGCATGCATAAATTATTAAGAATTACCTAGATAAAAACTGACTGTGTTGCAGAAAAGTAAGGTTTTAAACTGTCGGCGACAAAACAAATGATGTCATAAATTACAGAGTCATGGTTTCTTTAAAATGCAATCTCAATTATGGAATTATTTCAGACCGTGTTAAAGGCACATTTCTCTTAATGAACTGCCAGTTCTGTTCATGTTAATCTTTTTCTTTGCACATCAATATTTTTGTTCTGACTGATGGTTTTTTTCTTCTTTAATCCACACCTTTCCCAGTTAACCTTTAATATCTACATAGCTGATTATTTCCTGTGTAAAATAAATCTGCATAACTATTAACACACTAATGACATTAATTTTAAATCTTGGCATAATTTTCTCACTATATAATACAGTATGTTCTCTTAAATAAGGAAACATAAAACAAAATCACAATCAGACCAAGAAAGAAAAGATAGCGAGTACTGTGGGAGCTACCTGGAGGCCTATATTCAAAAGCTGTACAATGACCAGTACCTTTTTCTATAGTACTTTTTCTCCCTGTAACTACTGTAACAGAAACAAGCAAAGAAGCTTCAAACAATGAAGTTTTAAAGAAATGTTAATATTTTAAATACGGGTGCTTGTAACCACGATAATCAAAAGGATATGGAGAAGCGTAGGAAGGGAAAATGTTCTCATATAAAACAGAGAGAACATCATCACATGACTGAATAAGGCTTTTTTCAAATGAAACAATATTTGTTTTAAATACATCTACAGATTCATATGGATGGATGGATGGATGGATGGATCTCTTTTTATAGACAGCAGATCACAGTTCTCCAAGCCTTTTGTGCCACTGTCACGTAACAGTCTAGTTCACACTTAAGAGAGCAATACACAGCAATAAAAAAAAATCATGATTATCATAATAACACAGCACTGAGCTAGCTGCAGTACAGAAGACATTCAAATCCCATGTCCTTCTTAAGCACAAAATACTGAAACAGATTTTTCATCACAGTTGTTTTAATGGTGTCATAACCAACTTCCTTTATTACCCTTAATGGATAATTAAGATGCTTTCCTCCTATTTAAAGGCTTGATATAACTCTTACTTGTAACAATAGAGAATTGCATTGAACCCTAAGTAATCTGAGATGCATTTAACAGGGGACCCATTAAGTGAGTCACACCAATCTCCAGGTCCTTCATGCTTTTTAAAAAATAAAACATTTTCCTTTTCAGTCAATAAACCTACATAGGGCTTCTCAGTGGGAAGAGCTTAAGTTACAGCATCTGCTTTAGTAAAAGCAGAATAGCCTCCTATTTAAAGATTTTTTATTTAAATTGTTAAAAAGCAATCAATGAAGACTGGCATAGTCCAAAATTTAATAAGTGGCTCTACTTTGTATTAACAATTGGCAGAGAGAATTAAATTCTTAGTTGAATACAGTTGAACATCCCTATAGTTTTTGCAATTGCTGTCTCCAGACAGTAAACGCATGTCAAATCTATTCTTTCTTCATAGATTATGAAACCAAATTTCTGCCCATAAGAGATTCTTACTGTGTTGACTCTCACATGGTAATTTTTGTATAGATTTAACTATACAATTATTGTATAGTTAAATTGTTGTATTGTACAACTATATCTTTATTGAGGTACCTCAATAAAACCATCAGATATATGAAGCAAATTAGATGGAGATCCATGTTGAGAACAACAAAGCAAATAAATAGGAGAAGAAAGAAACATTACCAGCAGCACTAGACCACACCTTCTCCTGCATCTTCGCCTCTGAAACAATTCTTTAGCCCAAATGCCAAAAATCAGATCTACCCCTTTGCACTGCTGTTGTTTGAAATTTTCTGCCATCTACCGATTTCCCTCCCCATTTCACCACAGGTCCGGGCATCACAGCAGAAAGGTCACAAGCACAGCATATGAAGCCCTTGCTCCTGGGAGGAAAAGGGAAGAATGCAGCTTTGGCTGCTCCCCGACAGCAGCCAGTTATAGCATTAGAAACTGAAAAGGAAGGTCTGGGGATGGAGGCAAAGCCCATTACCCTTAGAAAGCAAAATAAATAACATGGCAGCCTGCCACAAGTCTCTGGGTCCACAGTGCCCACAGCTTCTGCAGCCTACAATAATTATCTTTCCTCCAAGAAAAAAGATTTGAAGGTGCCATAGCTACCTATCAGCTCTGGTCCTAAGCTCTGGCCTTACTTTGCCTGGATCTAGAATGTGTGGACAGCAAGGGCTTTTTACCCTGACTCAGTAACAGGCCATCAAGGCTATTCCAGGACAAACACACACACAGTCTGCTCTGCTGCTCCAGCCCCAGCTGCCACTGTACACAGCAACGGCAGCTCCTGCTCTCCATGGAAAATGAGGTATTTACAGCTCATTACAAAAATAATTACTTTATAAAGTACTTTATAAAGACCTGCAAGCTGACTCCAGTTTGAGCAGTATGGCATTCACTTTCCAGGTTCCCACTTCCCTTTTTTTCCATTTTCTCACAACATTGTCACTGGTCATCTTCCTTTCTTGATATTTAATACAACTAGAGTCTTCAAAGAAGCCCACTACTGTCCTTCCCGAGGGGTAAAAGAACCAATTCTTCAGATTTCAAAGGCTGTTATCAGAAAGGAACAGGCTGCACCTGGAGTAACAGCAACTTCCCACAGGTATATGGGACAGAAATGTCTTTTCTTTCCATGTTCAACGCAGGCAGGGTGTTAGAAGGGTCTGTGGACCTATGTTTGGGGTAAAGTGGTTTTCTTTACCAGCAACAGCCTCTGATACCAAACACCCAGACAGCTTCTAGCCCTTCTGTAGAGCCTGCAGAAGGGCTGCTGTGGAGGGCAGGAGCTGTGTCGGACCAGCTGCCTCGGGGGTGACCAGGCAGCTCCTACAGCTCACCCCAAATGGCTCCAATGTTCCTTAAAGCCAGGCAACCAAAGGGAGCCAGCCTATATAACTAGAGGCACTCTCAGAGGAATTTTGCTAATGATTTCATCAAGCTTCACCAACAATATAATACCAGCTCTTTGGGCACTGAGACAACTTCTTATATCAGCATCTCTGAGAACTGATTCTCTGCGGAACATTTACACGGGAAAACATCGCAGTTATCCATACAAGCAATCTTTTATGCTATTCACTTTTCATATGAATTTTATACAGTACATTATAAAGAAACCCTTATGGGATTCTTACTGTGAAGAAAAAAAAAAACAAAAACAACTACCTTTTTTTTCAACTTGTCAACATAGTTTTAGAAATTTTAACAGTAAGCTATACAGGAATAACCTTGTCCCTCATGACATACCCCTGTCATGCTCTCCACAGAAAAATCTATATGGAAATGCATGGAAACATCCTCTCTAATACTCAGCTGCAGTTTTAAACTGCAACTCCTCTGAGTATAATTCCCTTTATTTTAATCCTCAAATCTCTTTGCTCCTGCTATTATTAATCATGCTATGTATCTAGAAGGATGCATGGTTGAATCACACTGACTTGATTCTTCTACTACATCAGAGGACTTTATATTAACAAAATTCCAAAAGCTTAAGGCAGGATTTTCACCATAATACAGACCTCCTGCAGATCCTTACTCATCCAGAGATGCCCAAAGACAACAAAAAGCAGATGGGAAAAGCTTCAGGGTCAGTGTTATTTGAGAGACTAAATGAAAGACATTTTCATGAAGATGTCATGCTGGTTTTCCTCTCCAAAGCCCATTCCCACAGATGAGAAAGAGCAACTCTCATACTACAGAAACAAGCATTAAAGTACTAAGTTCCTAATGCTCCTTGCCACTCACCTTGCAACACTGGAATTTGTTGGTAGTGTTGCTGCAGTTTGAAGATTTTTTTTAAAGGACTAAAATTACCAAAAAATGGGGCAGGGATTGGGAGGGAGGGGAAGAATCTATTCAAGCATTTTTAAAATTTTTCTATTTAGAAAATTATCCATCATCAAGCTTTCCTATCCTTGCAAATTATACTCAAGCTAACAATACTTCTAGACCTGTTGTTCCATACTTTGAAATTGTACTTTGCACTTGTGTGCCTGTTATTTAGGTACTTAAACTAGGCAGTTGCCTGCATAGTTTATGCATCCTGTCTGGGAGTCATAGGACAGAGGAAAAGGCAGTATACATACTAAAAAGAATGACATATAATTAAAAGATGTGATTACACAGAAGGTCCTTGCTCTTACAATAACTGCACAATCCAAAACAGAGACCAAACAGATCTTCCAAGCAGCTTACTTCTGTTGCAGGTCTAACAGAAGAGATGAAAGGGAAAGGCAGCTGCAGGGAAGATTCACAAATGAGAAATTCCCTGAGAAGCAAACCCCAGCAGCAGGTAGATCATCTCAGAGGTGAAGCAGGCCAAGGGCCCTACTAGTGACTTGGCCAGTTTCTCTCACAGCCTCAGAAGTGCTTCTATTGTGTCACATGCTAGTCAAGTCTAAATATTTTGTTCCTGACACACATGACCTGATGATATTTTCAGTGCATCGAAAGGTGATGTCACCTCAAAGCTATGTAAATATTTTATCAGAAAATATCTAATAACAAGTATAGCTATGTATTTTTCAACCCAGAAGGCAAAAGACTATTTTAACTAAAGAATATGTAAGAGTAATTGTGCTGTGATCAGAATAAAGGTCCACATTGTTCTTGGAGGTGACAGAATATTAGATTGCTAGAGGCTCTTTTCAGAGAATATGAAACAAGGCAGGAAAAGAGTAAATCCTTCCTGGAAAGTCCCACACAGAAGGTGGGACTCACCTCCTACCTGATTAATGTCAGCTATTTAGGGACTTGGTGCTGGAGTTTATTAAGTATGATAATCTGCATGCGAACATAATTGATTAGCCAGTCTTGATGTATATCAGCATATACAATAACTAAATACCAATTTCCAATCATTAAGAAACAAAACAAAACAAGCATGGTATTTAGTCAGTCACAGAACCACACAAGAAGGAGAATTTACCTAGTTCAATCTGCCAGATTGCTCAAGGCTTAGTCCAGTAAGGGAAGCAAACAGAGATTTCATAACATCTCTGGGCTGCTCTAGTGCTGAAGTACTTTCAAACCAAACATTTCCTTCCTTATAGTCAGTTGTGTTTCAGCTTATGACCATTATCCCTCATCCTCCCACTGTGACCCAAGTAAAGAGCACCACCATGCTCCTGGTAACCAGCTCTTAAGGCACTGGGAGACTGCTGAGCTCCCCATTTCATTACAGAAGGCAATCCCATGGATCAAACGCTATTTACCTTAACTAAAACTGGCAAACACTTTCTTCACACCTACAAGAAACCTCACTCCATTATTTTCTATGGGATAGTGGTTGACAAAGCTGCAGTACTCCAGACCTTCTTTCTTGCCCTTCTTGCAAATGGATAAAACAACAACCTTTCTCCAGTTATTGGGAACATCCCTCAATCTACAGTCTGTCAAAGATCACAGCGAGCAGCCTGACAATGACATCAGTTGGCTTTCCCAGTACACTCAGGCACATGGTGTGATTCTTGGGTTTGTCCTGGGCAAGGCCAGAAATTGGACTCTATGATGTTTACAGGCCCCTTCCTGAGGTCAGACTGACAGGCCTGCAGTTCCCCAGATCCTCCTTCCAGCCCTTCTTGTAGATGGGTTTCACATTTGCTAACCTCTAATCATCTGGGACCTCCCCAGCTAACCAGGAGCAACGATAAATTATGGAGAGTGGCTTGATGAGCTCTTCTGCCAGCTCCTTCAAAACCCTCACATGAATCCCATCTGGACCCATAGACTTGTGAGAGTCTGAATGGCACAGGAGGTCACTAACTACTTCCTCCTGGACTGCAGGGGCTCTGTTCTGCTCCCTGTCCGTGCCTACCAGCTCAGGGGGTTGGTGCCCCTGAGGATTACTAGTCTTTCTGTTGAAGGCTGAGGCAAATTTCTTATGGCGTTACTCATTAGAGGTTTAAAATACTTTATTTGTACTTAAGACTGACATATGCAGGAGGGGAAATAAACAAACTCATAGACAGCCAAATCCACACCATGGGATCAAAAATAATTCTTGCACTTCATTCCATAAGAATTCCTAATATACTTTACTATCCTCTGGAATTTTAATTAGATTTTAAAAAGAACACAGGTATGGTGTTCAAGGACTATTTTTCACAGCAACAATTACTCAAGATGTAGTCTCCTCTATTATATTTCCTCAATAAAGCCATTTTTTATAGCTCATCCATTTTTAATTTGATAAAGCCTCTATTTTCTGTTCTGCCTTTTCATTTGACCGCTGAGTCTTCTCATAAATGTTCATTTCCTAGCAGCTAGAGCACAATGAACAGAAAAGCAAACCACTGTTCATCTGAACAAAGACACTCCCACACAGTGAAGTATGTATGTCTGGGAGCCCTGCTATAGAAAAACACATGCCCACAGTTATTCAAAGCTTCCACTTCAGCCGCAGTGCAATGCACTGGCAGACATGAATAGCCTTTCTTTTACCTTGTTTATTCAAGAACTATGATCCACAAGAGATTAAATAAGCCTGACGCCAAATGAAAAACTGCAGACATGATGCTGGTTTTTTTTGTAAACTTAAGAAACCAAAATCTGAAGGTCTTGTCCTTAGAGACTAAAGGGCCTTTGCTCTAGGATTTTACATTTATTGTGCTAGCAAAGTCAATCCTATCTCTAACAGACACTGATTTCTTGATAGGTTCTCTCCTGCCTTGAGTGCATTTGAAAGCAAAGCAACCATCTTTCTAATTTTCACACTGCTCCTCACATAATTAATCAAGTATACAATCTAAACTGACTTCCCTTCCAAGCACATTATTGCAAATCAGTCATTTGTGGGAGAAAAACATAAAGAGAAATAGAACTGTATTTTACATCTTGTTTAAGAAGAGTCTTTCATACTGGGAAGGTGGAAGATGGCCTATAAAAATATGGCCATCAGCCATATTTTTATAAGCATTTAAATAAGTAAATATGCACAGGGACACATGAAGAGCACACAGGTGTACTCTCATTTCTCTTGCTCCCAATGAAAGAGGTCATGACCTTTCAGACTTTAACCTCAACACTTCTAATTTTTCATCTTGGTTCTCAGAAGAGAAATTTAACCCATCTGGTTTTCAGTTTTATGAGGTCATGAGCCATGATAGAAAATCTAGCTTTAAGAAAAAAAGGAGATATATAATCTTCTGTCTGTGTAAAAGAGTAGATTACACAGATGTTTCTGTTATGTCAAGGCAAACTTAAAAGGGAAAAAAATATCTTCTGAACAATATTATACATTCATGTCTCTACCACCGTGTATTTCTTTCTGGTTGTACTTATACATTTCTAGTCCCTCTATCAAAACCATGCACAATGTTCAATCTTAAACTCCTGCCAACACAAAGCTGTGAAAATCCTGCCTTTCATGTCGTCACTGGGCTATTTAGCCTGGTGCTACAATGAGGCAACAATTTCATTAGAAGTGATAGATAGTTACATTTCCGACTACAGCAAGGTAGGAACAATTGTCCCACCCTGTTCTCTGCTCTATGGCAACACCAGGCAACACAACCAGAGTCAACTTGTGTCTGAGTTGGACTTTTCATTCACCTGTTCACACCTCCAGTAATGCTGATAAAAGTGCTTGTAAAAGGCAGGTTGTTTTCTTTTCTTTTTTCTTAAAAACACAGCAAAAAAGTTTGCAGCCTTCCTCTCCCCAGCCACACAAGCCACCAACCTCCCCACCCCCCCACTGTAGGAAACATTTTACATACAAAAGAGTTTGTGTGAACTTTTATAGTTTCCAGCATCCACTAAAGCTAGAGAACCATTGTTACAATCTCCTGAAAACTTTATAACATGAGGATACGTGGAAGTCAGATTAGTTCATAAGATTCTATACATATAAATGATACAACAAAACCATTAAACAGCACAACACCTTCAACAGAGAGTTAACTGATATTTCACTGCAAGAACACTGAATGATACACCTGTTTCATATCCTTAAGAGATGAAGCCTCATAGTGAAATGCAACATGCAGGAATGGGTTTTTAAACATTTATTTCAAAAACCAGCAAGTTTTGAAAAATGACAGCAAAGAATCATATGTAAACCAGGAGACAAGTGCTTCTAATACTATTTCTCTAATTGCCTTACAATTCAAAGGCCAATCAAGTCCTTGTGGACTGTGTCCACCTTAAGTCCTGTTCCCTTCTCCAGCATAGCAAAAACACACTGAGCTGTTAATTGCAGTAACGCTAATTAAAAGACAAAACCTCACGACTACATTATCAGTGAAATTGCCAATTAGCACACAAGGCTTCCTCATTACTGCTGCTGCATGAAATGTGAAGCATGATGTGGATAGCAGTCATAAAATAAAAGACATTTTTAAAAAGCCAATAGGTCACATTTTCAGCTTGCTTCAAAAGTACTGCTGGAATCAGTAACTGAGAAGCTGACCTACAGGAAAGAAAGAAATTCCTACAACCTTTTGTGAAAACCAATAAAGAAAAATATTGCCATTTTCCACATCTGCATTCACAATGGTTTTCAGAGGAAAGAGTACTTGCCTTGGTGTAGCCAGTAGAAAATGGCTTAAAAATTTAAAAATAGGTCAAAGGCTAAGATTTCAGTGGATAATTTATCCTGACTTTATACTCCATGTAAGGCTTCCCCAGAAAGAACTAATGGATACTGAAAACAATCTAAGTGATCCTAGTGTCCTTTATTCTACAGAAGGAACACTGCTTCTTGTGTCCTTCAGTCTCTTTCAATGACCATTTAATGAAAGTTAATCCAGACCTCACAACCCTAGAGCTGCTTCTATAAAGTGATTGTGCTTTTCATACAGTCAGTATTTCTTCAGGTCTCTCTCTATCTTTTTTCTTTTCTTTTTGAAGGTTTTTAATTCCGATTCACAGGTCTCATGGTAAATAAAATGGAAACACATTCAGCATTATCTTCCTTGAGAGAAATGGAGTAGGTATTTGTTTTTCACTTGCTCCCTTTTAATCAAGTATTTTGGTGACCATAATAAATTTCTTCACTCAGGAGAAAAATGTGCAATTATCTACAATGAAGAAGGTGTGTCTAAGGAATAGGGTGGGGGGGAAGAGAAATCAATGGAACCATCTGTCTGACATTCCTACAACATTATAAGATACTTGTAATTAACTGCTTGCCTACCAAAGTCTGCCAGCTTTAACTCCCCCGTGTCACTGATCAGAAGGTTCTGTGGTTTCAGGTCCCTGTGCAAAATGTAACGCTGGTGGATGTAAGACAGTCCTCGCAGCAACTGAAATAAAAATAACTGAAAAAGAGGGGGACAAAAAATGACCTCTGTTAATATTTTGCATATAACCACAGGTGATTTCTTCACGATATGCAGGGTGCTTGCACATTGCGGTAACATTGTGTCAGAATTCCTCCCAAACTGGCTAATTCCCACCCAAATTTAACACAATGAAATTTCCATCTGAAATATACTTACTTTGCAAGGACTAAACCCAGCCTCCAAGCCCTACTATGTCATAGATTCAATTTGACTGCTTTAAAAAGAATGAGAGCAATACAACCATGTGCAGAAAGCTTGGTTTCTACCAAATTATAATTATATTCCATTTACCCATATGGCCTTAGAGATTAGGTGGTAGCCTGAAGACAGATGTGTATCTTCACTAATTATAGGAAACAACAGTACAGGGTGGATAGGGATGGGGAGATAAGGCTGGGGGATGGAACACTGAAACTAAAACAAAGAAGAAATTAATAGTATAACAATAATGCCTGTGTACCCAAGGAAAATCTGCAAGTAAAATAGATTTTATCCTTCGAAGTCTATTTTAATGGGAGTTTCTTATGTATTTTTCATTAGGAAATAATAACTCTCACTGAGCCTAAAGACAACTTTTGAAACCTACTTGCAATAGTCTTTAAGGTAATTTTAGATAGAAACCTAACTCACCATCTCCTGGTTTCTTAGAGTCCTTCCCTGGACTATATAAATGCTTACTCCTAAATCTAAGCATTATTATTGTGTATTCTGTAATTTACAATTATGAACAAAGAGCTGGATGAAGAAGATCCTTTGTCCTCCCCTTTTCATCTCCTGCATGCAGCATTCTCCCACATCCTTTCAGACACTTGCTGTCAAGGGCTGTGTTAACCATGATGGGTTTTGTCAATACAAAGGGCAAATGAACTCCCACGAGTTTTCTTCGCAGTTATGAAGAACCTATCTCAATGTAGAGAGACCTTTCCTTTTGCCTGATATATTTTAAGAAATACTTCTGAAATAGTTTCTGAATGTGAATACAAAAATCCCCTCTAAAGCTAAGCATGGAGGATTCAAGAGCAGGTATGGACTTTGTGCCTCACAGCTCAAAGGACAGCAAAACATGCTCTCTAGGAAGATGTGGAAACCACACCAAAGATTGGGAAAAAGTCAACTCAGGCACATGAGAATTTCTAATTAACTTGCAACACAAGCATCCTATTCAGTGATTACTGAAGTGAAGAGACATTATAAAAAGGGTTACAAAATCTGATTATAGAAGAGAATAAAGGCTGACATGAAAGAAACAGAAATGTCATGTTACTGAAGGTGAAATGAATTTAATTGCATTTCATTTTTTCCCTGAGTGCAGACACAATGCACTCTATGTTCAGCTATTTAGCCAGGGCACAAAGAGCCATATCAATCACCTTCTTGCCAGGGTAGGTTCTAACAATGTGCTGAGGAAACCTAAGAGCAAAATATAGGAACAAAGAATAGCAGGAAAGTCATAAGTAACATGCACATTCCTTTTTGAATTGTGGTTAAAGTGGAATTCATGGTACATAAAAACTATTTTAATAAGAGCAAGAAGGAGAAATTACTTTCATTACAGCCTGAAAATATCAATTTAATTCTATTAAATTACTTCAAAAAATACATTTTTTAAAATAAAAAGATGGGCAAAATAACCAGTTTGCCAGGCTAAATCAACGGCCTTCAACTTCAAACTTTATTTTTAAATATGCAAAGAAATTTCAATTGTCATGATAGCTCAAAGCACTGTAATCTTTATAATAACTCAAAATATATCTATTAATGTCTTTCATTTGGCTTTAGTGAAAAAAGTAAAGTAATTTGACTCAATGTGCTAAAAAAATGCCAGACAACTTCACAGCTAAACAGAATAAACATCTGCTCTTGAGGACAGCTTTGGAATGTAGTTTTATTCCAAATTGGTAGACATGCTGTACTCATTAAGTACTTCCCCAAAAGTTAATTAATTCACTCACACCTCCTTGGAGGAAACTCATGGAAGAGAAGGGGAAAAAAAAACTTCCTGAATTCATGATAGGGTAACTCAGATATTGGTTTTTTGCTTTCTCTTTTTCTCTTTCCCCTTGTTTTTATTTGGTAATATTAAATGTGAAAAGATTTACATGAACATAAGCCTAACATCTGGCAGCAAAGCATTCTGCAAACCACTGGCCCTTTGTGATTGCTTGGGACAAGAAAACACCAAGGGAGGCCTCTCCATTTCCAACGGCTTCCCAGTCCACAAAAAGAAAAGATGAATTGAAAAAAAACTGTTTCTGCTTCCTCACAAAGGACTTCTGCCCTCTCACAGTCAAGTTCACTCTCCTGATCTTGAGGAAAGCCTTCTTCAAGAAACCTGTTTTCTTTCCAGATTGTCTGCATTAACTTCTCAAGGACAAAAATTAATCCTAGATGAGGTACCATCAATCCTTACCCATACACCCAGTCTGAAATCGACATACCTCCTATCATGGTCATACTCTCATCTTACTAGATCCTTCCACCACCTCACTCAATTCCAATCACCATGAAAACTCAGCCTGGGGTTTTTTCAGGGGGTTTTGAACAAGCAACGGAACTGTCATTTCCCAAGGCCCAGGATGGCAGCTGGAGTCAATGGCAAACTCAACACCTATTTCAAAAGGTCAGTTGTGATGGTAAAATCCACACAGATTTGTAGCTCTACAGCTTTCATGTTGGTAATTTTAATATTTGCATGGTCATACACAAGGCTGTATAGGTATTGAATAACCAGCAATAAATAAACTAAGACATCATTCACTAAGACATCATTTGTGTACAGTTTTTAGCTTATTAGTAAGAATAAAGGTTTTGATAATAAAATTAGGCTCACAAAATGCCAAAGGTCATTGTAGTGAGAGTTGAAAAAGACAGAAAACAGGACAGGGATTTTTCCCTAGAAGTCAGGTTTTCAGCAAAGCTTAACATTAGGAAGCTCAACACTTTACGTTCAGACAAAAAAAAAACTAACACTTGTGCATTCAAGTCTTGTTTATTTCTTTCAGTCATTAAAATATACCTTTTTTACCCAACTGTTATGCAGTTCTCACTTTAATGAGCAACATATTTTAGTGAAGACTTTTCATTGTCAGCAAGAAAAATGCATGCAGGTCAAAGCTAATTCAGGGTTTATGGACTGTGATAATAAAAGAACATTAGCAGTTCTTAAAACTTACAAGAGAAAGCCCTCAAAGGGGTGAGTTGGCACCTACACAGTCCTTCAAGTGTAATGCCTGGATGACCATTTGAGCTATATGCAACATTTGACCAAATGCCTGTAGTTGTTTTAAAATACAATATTTTCTGAGAGACTTGTAGTTATGTGGATGAACAGCCCAGCTTTCCTTGTGTTTTAATGAGTCTGGGTGAGTGTACAACCTAGAGCCTTACATGCAGGCATACAGTGGCTGCCTGGTGGCCTGCCTGCTGCAGAATGCTTCAGTATCTGTTGGCCTCTGAACGAGCTTCTAAGTTAGACATGGATATAGGCTTTGCAAAACACATCTAAAGGATGGGATTGAGAGCAGCTGACACTGTCTGACTTAGGTTCAGAAAGCTCTTTCCAGTCTAAGGATGAAGGGGAACACTCATGTACAAGTAATCTGTGTAAAGTACTCAGATGACTCCATCCAGTTGCCCTCCATTGCCAGAGATGGTAGAGAGTTTCTGTCAAAGGACCTTCGGTAAGTGAAAAGCAGAAATTCACAACATGGCTAGGGAGATTCTCCAAAATATGTACCATTTCCACACAGACTCTTCTGAGGCACTGAGGACCCCAGTGACAGAAAGGATGCTTGCCAAGAGGACAGAATAATGATACCTGTGGGAGCCTTTTTTAAGACTTTCTGTGATGGCAAGGAGGGATTTCTAAACTATTTTCTTCAACTGAGCTCCCTTAATTCACGTTATATTTTGGGAATAGAGGACCTGGCCCTGGGTACAGAAGTAGAAAGCTACACGGAACTAGAAAGATACAAAGAACTTTTTCGTTTACATGACATGCACAAAACTCTTGGTTCTGTTCTCTTGGTAGCAAAAGTCTGCAAAAAGGCTGAGATAATCTGGAACAGGAGTTAACATTATTTCAGAAGAAAGCTGAAAGCAAATCTTTATGAATGTGTCTTTCCTTTAGCAAGCTCCTACTGCTCTATTAGTATAGCTACTTTTGGAAAATAATACACAATACCACACAGGCTTTATTATCACCCATCACTGATTACACAAATGTTCCTGCTTGCCCTATGTATCAAAGCACACTGTCTGGGTATCACACAGTCATCTGAATTCCCAAGTGTGTATTCAGCATCAATAAAATCATATTTAGTCTTATTAGGCCATCAAATCTAAAAATACCAGTAAAAGAAACCAAACTTAGGACATCCCATCTCATGCTTGCAACCAGTGCAGTTCTCCCTATCATCCAGTCGACAGTACAGGCTTCTGTACATTATTGGCTATTTTAAAAACAAAAGGAGGTAATAAATCACTACAATGCCATCTCATAGCCTTGGAAATAAACACAACCAAATACATTACTCAGTTCCATTTGGGTTCACTAGACTGTTCAGGAATCTTAGAATTACCTGTTTTAAAACATTACATTAGAAAAAATTGCCTGGTAATATGCACTATCACAGAAGCAATGAGAAATGTCCCTCTGTGGCTTCTGCTGGCATGTCAAAACTTCATCAAGCATAATCTTTTTTTATCACTCTTGGTTTGATATTCATTTCCCTTTTCTCAACCAGGATAATAACCATGAGATAAAATCCAACTTTTCACTTCTAACTATGACCTGGGGAAATATTGACCTTTTTAGGTCAAAGCTTTGTAAACTGTTGCTTAAATTATCACAAGTTGTTCCAGGAACAAAGTACTGACTTGAGACAAATTTCCATCCCTATGAATAAGGAAAATATGAATAAAAAAATTATTAGCTATTTGAATCTGCAGGATTTTCAGGATCATAATATTTATCTCACAAAAAGGTTTCTCCCATCTACCTTCCCTGGAATCAAATGAGTTCTCTCCAAAAGAATTTTAAAACAATCCACTTCAATCCACTCCACTCTAATGCTTTTATAAAGGCTTCTAACTTGCTCCTGCGTTCCTTACACAAGAGTCTAGAGTCTTATCAAGGCAATGTCACACAGAAATACATATGATACAGCCACTGGAAATGTGCATCGCATCATTGCTTAAAAATGCATATATACAGATTTTTCCACTTATTTCCAGCAGAACTGCAAAGGAAAGAGATTGCAATGTGTTAATTTGCTAACTTCTATTCTCTTTGATGCTGTTTTAATCATTTTTTGTCCCCTCTGGGTACTATTACAGTCATTTGAAATGAGGAAGGTGTGCTTAATTAACTGAGTGCAAAGACACTCCCTTATGATTAGTTATAGTCATCTGCTAAGGTTCAGTAAGTGGAAGACTCAGGCTTTTACTTCTGAATGGCAAAAGTAAAAATCAATTCAATTCAATTGAATCTGGTTTTTTACCTTTCATCAGCACACTTCCATGCTGGAGTAGGTCAGAGTGGCAATTGTTGCCTCACCAATTTTAAAAATCTTGATGTGTTCTCCCTAAAATATACATGCTTTCTTGCCCTATGTGAATCATGAAGATCATACAGACAATAAATTACAAGTGCACTTATGAAAGTGACATTCTTCTAGCATGAATTTTAACATGCTAATGATGTTTCTGCATTAACTGTTCACAATTGTGCACATTATCAAACCATTAGGTGACAAGACTGACATGAAGTCGAGTGAAATGCTGATGCCATATTTAATGTCTGATAACTAAAAAGTCTAATTTAAATAATCAATTTTCAATGCCACATGTAAAAGACGACCTTAATTTGGCATAACATTATTCTGTCTGCTGCACACCTGCTTGTTCACTGAATGAGGAATGAAAAACAGCACCTTCTCAACCACATTAAACAGCATCACTTCTTACTTAACATATCTGCTGAAATACACTTTTAATTCAACTTCACATCAGCAGCATGACCAATTTTAGTGAGTAGGAGAGAGATTTCAAAAGCATAACATTAGTTTCGATTTGCTTCCAGCAATAGATAAATTTAAAAGGACTACCCATAGCAGGTTTTCACTTCAAAGTCAAAGACTGTTTTCTTCAAACCTCAGTGAGACAGTGACACGAAAACTCATCCTAGCTGGATCTACTACCACAGTTTAATTGCCTACTTCCTGTACATCTACGTCCATGGCACTCAACCTCCTGGTTGGACACCTCGAGTTACACACAGGTGCTCGCACACCACAGCTTCCCCTGCATCACGTAACATGTCTTCGTCACACGGGGTTGCAGGACTGCCCATGTAATCTAACATATGCCTCCCCACAGAAGAGGGGGAACACAACCTCCTGTCCATGCCACAGATGTTGATACAATCACCCAATGGAAAGAAAACAGAAACATGCTAGGGAAGCCTACATTGTTAACACAACTGGCAACCTAAAACCTAAAGCATTTTTATCCTACTTTTCAGATATTATGCTTTTCTAACAAGCACGTGGGTTTGTACCTTACTATTAATAAATGTAGCTACTGCTTAGCAAGAGGCAGTGTGCAACGCTCTGCTACTGCCAAAGTTCAAGCAGCTTCACTTAAGTGCAGTAAGCCTCATATGAATAATACACAGGAGCTGCCTAATCCTCGCATGTTCTGAAAGCTTCCCTACCCTTTGTGCTTCAGACCATCCTAAAGCTGTAATCAGTTCAGTAATAAATATTAATGCTTACAGAAGACATCAGATGACAACTACCCTACGGCTTTGACTCAGATTATTAATTTTCACATTAGTCATTAAAGGCCAAAATTACTCATCTGAAAAAAACAGATTCAACATTAAAAACTGTAACCATTTGTTAAGGACAATGTTCACAGTGCAGCGAGGAATACATGAATACCATAAATTACTAAATTCCAGAGATTTCAGATAATATCATTTAACAACCAGTGTATTTCAACATTTTCAATCCAATGTTATGGACACCATCATTAAACCCTTGGTTTAATAAATACAGTATTTTTATCATATCTGGGTTTTTTAACTATATAGTTGCTATAAAGTTGACTGACCTCTTCTTGGACATTTAACACAGAAAAATGTTGCAGCATTCCATTACGTGTCACTAATTACTATCTAATACATTCCTTTTAAAAGATCTTTTTAAAGTTTTTAGGAAAACTAATTATATTTTTGCTGAAACATAAGAATATTTTTACAGACATTATTGGGCTGCCCTAGGAAACTTAGTACCCAAATCCCAACCCACATTTTGCCATATACCCTGACTCAGAATTGCAATGACAAAACACTTTTTAAAATATTATGGTGGGGGTAGGACTCAGTTACTTGAGGTTTTGCTTCAAAAATACTCATCCATTATGCCCAGAAGACTGCTGTATCCTGCTTCCTATGAGAAAGGAAGGCTTAAAATTGAGATGGGTAAGAGCTGAAGTCTTGAAGGCTCTTGGGAGAAGGCTGAATATTCTTGTTGCCTGCATGCAAAGCTCAACAAGAGGGTCTGACTACTTCTTCTTAGCACTTTTTGGCCCTAGGAAGTGAAAAGGTGCCCAGGGAGAAGAACATATCAGTGCAGCAATATCAGATAGAATAAGAACAAACTGGAAGTTCCTTCCCCCTCTGGTCACAGCAGACTACAGGAGGCTTCCAAGTTGCCTGAAGTAAAAGATTTTGGGAGCAATTAAGAGACAGGGACAGTTTTTGTCTGATTGACAACCAGTCTGTTGTCATTCAGACTGGTTTTCTTGGATTAAGAAACAGTGGGTGAGATGCAAGTGTCTTTTTATATTGCCAAATATGAGGTTTTTTCCTGTCAAATGCTCATGCAAATCAATATTACCTGTAACACTGCAAGTAGAAGAAAAAAGGAAGAGAGAAAAAATTCTGGATGCTTTTCTCAAAAGACTTCAGCTATCTCAAGGCAACATCACTAATTAAGAAGCAAATCAGCTTTCATTAATAGATTTATTTTTAAGGCAGGGATGCAAACAAGCAATGCAGGCATGACAGATGCAAGCATTTGCTCCACTTATTCTACCAGTAATAGGAGTTACAGTAAACAAACTCAACTATAAAATAAATGCATCAAGGCATAAAGATGAATTTATGTGCATCACTGGGAATGTAGTAAAGTGAAGTAAAAGACAAAGATGATATTTCAAATATTAGAAGAAGTTAAGAACAGTTACATTTTCACAGGACATGCTGAAATGCACAAATAAAAATACACTTTAATTATGAATTTACAAAACTAGAGCCATTTATGGACAACTGAAAACAAAGGCTCAGGAGAACCAAGAAGATAAGACAAAAGACTAGTGGAAATAGCACAGACAGAAAGGGACATAAATCAGAATGAAGATCATAACAAAAAAAAAAAAAAATCACTGGTAGGGTCAGCTAGTTGCTCTGACCCATTAGAGTTCCTGCTGTAGGAAGCAATCCAGATGTTCCAATTGAGCATGAACTATCTCTAAAGGCTGCAACATCTGTAGGAAAGACAGCCAGGAGTACAGATTTCAGTAGTCCATGCCAGGAGGAACAGCACAGGGAAAGTCAGGAGGAAATCTTGTACCTCAGTTTGCAATAGCACATTTTGCAGCTTGGCGAGCACCACATGGTACACATATAAATCAATTCCTATTTCCAGTCATGGACAGGGCTGCAGCAGTAGCTTCCAGCAGAAACATAATTATATGTGGGGCCATGTATTTAAGATTTATTGCCTGCCTTCAATTGTGGAAAAACTGAGAAAGACATCTTTTAAACCAGACAAAAGAAGATGAGGCCACGTGTACTACACATGGAATTATTAACTGATTACCCTTTTCCTCAACATCTCTAACTATAACACTGTACACAGCATATGAATACATAGTTACATGTAAATGCTAGACATGCAAGTTTGTTAGCTACCAAAGACATAAATAATTGTATATTTGGACCTAATGGAGTTTTTGGAATATATGGACTGAAACAACTGCTTTATGCCAATTTCTCTTCAAGCTGATGAAAATGTTCCAGGTACCTAACTGCGTTTATGCCATCAGAATGACTGATTTGACATTACCAGGGACAGGCATTTTTAAATCAACATCTTAGCATCACACACAAATTCCTTGAAGGGTCTAAAGCCTGATGTTATTTGTAAGACTTGCACCTCCACCCTCAAATTATAAAATCCTGAAATCATTATGTGTCAATAAAGACATACCAATAAAAATGCTAAACCTAATAATTGTTTTATTCACCTAAGCATACTGTCCCTGGACTTTATAACTGCCAGTCGAGACATTCTTCTTTATACTTTCACATACTTATAATATCCTGTTCAGTCTTTATTTAAAATAGTTAAGTGACAGCAAATAGCCTATTTAAAACCACAAAGAAAGGCAATGTCAAGCACAGTACCTGAGGGGACAACAATATGTGTGTCCATCAAAGTAATTTAGATTTTTATTCTATTTATGAATCTTCATTTAAAAGTAAGCCTGAGGGAACAAGCATTGTCTTTACCTTGCAAATACAGAGAAAATTCAGAAATATAATTAAGCTAAAGACATCCTATAGATGGCAAGATGTAATTTGCATCTGCCTTCCTATAAAATACTGTTTAACAGGAACTACTGTACATATTCTTTGGAAAAAGAAAGATGTGTGCTTATGTGGGTTTGTATTTGTAATAACTGACAACAAGCCAGAAAGTAAAATATCCATCAATAGGTAATACTTCCTTCAAGAACAAAATTAAAAGGCAGGGGGTCTTTTGTCATGCTGGGAGAGCATCAATGGCTTAATCCCACAAGTTAGCCCCAGAGAGCCGAGACTAATTTATTGCTACTGCAATATAATTGCTCAACTGGAAGCTTTTAAAATGGATTTAGGGATCACACAACCACTGATTCTGAACAAACAGTGTCCAAAAGTCTGAATAAAAGTGAAATTACTGAAGGACCTCTAGAAAGAAGGGGCTGGCAGGGAGAGAAGGCTAATTAATATAGCTCGGCTTGATCCTTAGAAATCAGCTGTGGATCCAGAGAGACAACTTTGTCCAGAAGCTAAAACCAAAACAAGGTGGTAAAGTCTCAGATCCCCAACTGCATAAGTCAACAAACTGAGTACAGCACAACAAAGCGTTAAAGTGAAATGGTTATGAAATATCCATTTTACTTCCTCTGAAACAAAAGAGCAGCACACTTTTAGTTTGGCATGCTGGTGAAGGTCTGGGAATTTTTAGTATATGTGACTGGGTTTCTGTCCTCCCAGCTGAAGAAATCACTTTCTTGGGCTATTTTTAATTCAGCCTTGAGAGCAGGTATTGCACTGAAATTCCCAAGCAGGCTGATTCATTCATTAAAATGGCAGGACCTCAAATCATCATGCCTGGTTTTAGTAATTACTGCATGATTAGGATTAGCCTTTTTTGCTGGCCTGGCAAGAGAGTCTTCTAAATATATATAACTGATTTTCATCAATATTATTTAAAAGAAAAAAAAAGTTAATTGTTCAAATGGGATTGCTCATGTTTCGTCTACTGATTGAAGTTTCATCTGCTCCAACTTCCAAATTTTTTTTTCTTTTCTCCCCTCCCGCCACCCCCCCCTTTTATTAATAATCCATTGGGAATTTAAAAAACTTGAACCAGCAGTACATCAGGATTCTACACTTAGCTACTCAATAAATATTTCTAATGTGTCTATAAGCTTCAAAGGTGTTTCTGAGCACTGTTAGATGGTACAGATAGCCACATCCTGGAATAAAGTTCCCAGTATGACAAGAGAAGACTTAACCACTTCCAAAGTAGAACAACAATGGGACTGATGTCCAAGTGCAAGACAATTGTAACAAATATCATCTGAGTGATCTATATACACACAACACATTCTGCATGTCTGGTTGGCTTCCATTTCATGCTAAAATCATTTGGCTGACATCCCAAATAGTAGCTGGATCAAGTCTCTACTCATCTATCCATTAAATCCTGCTAATAAACTCTCTCTTTCCTGTGTGATGATTCTTAATATCTATCTTAGAAGGAAAAAAAATCCAAAGTGAGATCAGCTATGAAAATGCTGATCTCATCCAAGAAAGTGTGCAAAAAGATTAAGGAAGATTTTATATGGTCATATAAAAAACATTATATTCAGCTAATACAATTAATTACAGTTCCCTCAAACTTGATGAACTCACATTAACTTACCTAACTGAAGATCTAGTACTGACAGCCTAAAGCATGTTTACCCTGGGGTTTTAGGGCAGTATTGTCTTAAGAGCAAATGTTTAAATGGAGAGGTGGAGAGGAGAGATTACCAACACTGTTAACAGCATTCACAGCGTTCAAATATTTTGGCTCTGAGTTAATTATACAAACCTCAGAAATTCTATTGCAGGAATGCCCAAATACTTGAATTTGTAATTATTTTCAAAGAAAACAAATATTAAAAAATACAGTTCATATGCCAGGCATTTTCCCTTTAGCTAGCAATCGGTTTCTATGAAACAACTGACATGACATTTTTTGCAAAGTTACTGCTATTGCATTTGCCTTGAGTGTGTGCTCTTTTTGACTCTTACCTTCACATTCTCTGGATGAAGCCCTCCAGGGTGTTTGTCCATGTACTGACATAAATCAGTGTGCTAAAAGAAAGTCAGATGGAGAAAACTATATTAATATCCATATGACTGCAGCAATAAATACCCCTCTACTTAGGAGTGGACATAATAAATGGAAAATAAGATTTTTTTTTTTCAGCCACACATGTGCAAGCACACATTTGTACCTTTACACATTTAACAGTCTTGATAACTGATATGAATATTCAACAAATGCAAATTATTTTTTTCTAACACCCTGCATTTGGTAGATTAATTACCTGAATTTTCATACCATTCTAAGACTTGTAAGGACAGTATCACCATCAACACCACAAAGATAATATTTAGACAGAAGAGGAAGAACATAAAGGGAGAATCTCACATTCAACTCCCATTGTTCACATTATAACACTGCCCTTTAAATATAATTTTATAGTGATTCTAGATTAAGATGGGTTAAAGGTTTAGAAAATAAAGCTGAATGGCATTGCATATCAGAGTACTGAATGGTACTTTCCAGCTCAAAAAGAAGCACATATTATGGACATGTAAAGTCATTGAATACAGATACTTTAGAAAAGAACATCATGGAAAATTCAAACCTAAGTTTTCACTTCATAGTTACCTATATTTCCTGCAAACATAAAACCTCTGCAATGCATAGATTAATGCTATTTTTAATGAATAAATATTTATAGCTTTTACTATGGAAACACTTTTCTCTGAATTCTTCTCTTACATTTCCACACTTCAGCAGCATGGTTTCAGACAAATGGCATGTTGCTTCTCTAACGTGCTTGCACAACTCAGCTTCTGGAATTATGTTCAGAATAAAAAAAGCAAAAATATGCCCTTGATTAACCAGCAAATACTCAGAGACAGACTCTGCCTTCCACATCTGGTTTCTGAACACATCTGGTAAAAATCACCCAACATTCCTTGGAAAGCTATTTGGCAATACCTGCCTCACATACACACGAGCCCATATAAATACAGGCAGTTTTCAAAGTGAGAGTTTTGGACAAAAGTTGCCTTCCACACAGCAGAATGGTGTCTCTGTGCAACATTTGCCAAACCAGAAGGCATTATTTAGCTTTCTTTTGCAGAGTTATGCAGATACATAGCAGAGTTCACACCCAAGACACAAAATTTGTTCTAGCCACAACTATTTTACGTAATTGCTTCTGAAATCACAAACTACAAAAACACATCGTGTATGTGGAACTAACATTGCAAAGACATTAAGATGCACAGGATGATTAGGCTCTGCACTAGCACAACTATTTTCACGAATTCTTACATGGCTTCAAGAGAGCAAGAGCCCTGACCGCAGGAAATTGCTTGAATCCCAAAACGAACAGCATATGTATCACAAGGGCAGAGGGCATGCTCAAACAGGCAAACCACACTAAATACAACAAAACAGAGATTATTCCAAAATGCAAGATACAGACCACAATTCTTCAATTTATAGTTTACAAATTAGTGAATGCATTTACAAAGAAACTTTTCAGATTAATTAGAAGTATTCTACTAGTGAAATGTTAGTGTCAAAGAACTGCATTTTCCATAAAGATTCTTAAGATTAAAGTTTAAATTTAAAGTTTAAATTCCTCATTTCTGTAAAATATTTAGCCTTAAGGTACAAATTCCTCTTCCATTCTCCCATTCTCCTCTTCCATTCTCTCCTTCATTCATAGTATTTGGCACTATTTTGTCTTCTGTGTTTTAACTGACTGTAGTGGTAATGAAGCTTTCTGGGACTGCATCAATAAACCATGACACAAATGGACTAGTCACCCTTCAGTACACATCACCACATTACACATTTTCGTCTTGCTTACTGTATGAACACCAAGAAAACATACTTAAACAAAGTTATCTGACCTTGTCATTTGTTTTTATAAACTAACAGGTTCTGAGTAATAATCTCAGCATAAGAATCTGCCTTAATATCAGCTGAAACCAGTGTCAAGTAAGAAATTTTGGGAATCCACTCATTTTAATGGGTCAACTGTTATTCAAGAGACATGCCAGTCTTTGACTAGTGCTAGCTCCTGCTGTGCTCAAGACATGTTCAAAGAAAAGCCTGAAATTTCACTTTAGGAAGCCCATTAGGGTGGCCAGGGAAGCACTGTCCCATCCTCAGACACAGCCACCATGGTCCCTGAGCACGGCCTGCTCCCTCGCACGGGCTGGCTCAAGGAATTATCATTTGCCCCCAGTTCAATCTTTCAGCCTTTGTGAACAACAGATAAGCTGGTAGGTGGGAGGTTTATTGCCTCCTTCACCTTCTATTGATTTCTACGATTTGGAAGCAGTCAGCTGACAGAAACCAGATCAGAGGAAGACAAACCCAGTGGCCCTTCTGAAGGTCCCCTTCCTGAAGCCCCAGCATGCCAGCCACACTAACTGCATATTTTTATTCATCAAAAGCTTTTCATCTTATTCAGAGCCACAACTCTAGGAATAGCAATAAGCCATATTTTTTATTTCCAGTATACTTGTAACAAATGGTGAGGATAACCCCATTTTCTTATGTTTATATTTCAGTTACTATTTGGATGCATTCTCTCCATACAGAAACATGAACAATGATCGTGTTTTTGTTATCCATTATTAACTTATTCTTCCTACCCCAAGGATGAAGACAACTGAGAGCCTGATATAACCTTCTGCCATCAGTTTAACCATCAAAAACTACAAAAACTGATTGAACATGTCTACCTAAAAGTCAGTTTAAGCAGCAATTTCCTCAGAATTCTGGAAGCCAATTGTGCTGCAGTCTTTTGTTATTTACTTTTTTTTCCCTACACACACTCTACAGACACAGAGGAATCTGTAGCAAACCTTCATTCAGATGGGGAAGAGAAATTGAATGTATTTTCTGTTCAAATCTTTCTACAATTTACTTTCACAAAACTAAGAGACTTTCTCATAGAAGTAACTAAACATTATGGTAAGAACTGTGTGGAAGCAACTTATAATGTTAGAATATATTGTTCCCCACTTTAAAAAAAAAGAAGGTGGCAGTAAAGCAAAGGCAGCATCAGCTGCTCCCCTTTTCCAAGTTAGGGACTGAATGCACATTGAATTAAACATTAGTACAGCTAGGAAAACTGACAGTGCTGCAGAGACAGCTCTTTCTAAAGCTGTTTTCCCATTTGGCAGCCAAAGTGCCTGCTCCAGTGCTTGTGTGCACAACTGACATTGAAGAAGACAACACGAATACAGGTTTCAGGAAAGCATTAGAAAAGAAAAGAGAGCAAGCTGGATGAAAGCAGTTTTTTAATGGTATTCCATGAAATTTGTACTATATAGATGGAGTCTTTTTCTTCATGCCGTATTTGAAGGTGGAAAACAACGTGCTTTCCCAAGTGGAAGAGTGGCTGCCAATACAGTCTGCTACAGTCTGACACTAGAGTCTTTGCTGCAGTTACCACCCCGATCTAATAAAATAGATACCCTAAAGGAAAATTCAAGGTACAATTACATATTGGCAATAACATAAAACTATACTGAAACAATGAGAAGAAACAGACCAATCAATACACCTTTTACAGTCCATTCTGCACTGTCTCAGAGGGTCAGGCCACCTCACAGGGAAGCAGCACACTGGGAATGGAGTACAGAGATTTCCAAGTAATTGAACACATTCTGAACCCAAGTGGACCTGGCTAGACCAATTCTGCTTCAAGCTAGTTTTTAACTGCTCTATCAGCCATACTGTCAACCCCCAACACACACAAATCACCAAAGTAATACCATGCTGACAGAACATTCAATAATTTAGTTTAAGTTCAAAATCCCATAAATTCCCACTCTTTACACTCCACCACCTTACCCACACCTATATGTACAATATCTTGAATAATATTCAATTAGTACTCCTCTGCTCAAAACAGCTACCCAAAAAACAATAAAACAATAAGCATAGATAAATCAAGTTTCTATAGAGAAGAACTCAAAAGCTAGGAAAGTCCAGAATTAATGGTATCCTAGCTTTCATTTGGTTCTCCATTAAATGTAGATTATGATAACTTCTAAAAGGTTATACTATTTTCCTTCCCAGGATTAGACATACTCACTGAACAGAATGGGAGATACTTGATTGAAAAACAGCTGTGCTGTTTTACAGCTAGGGCATTTTCTTCTATTCTCAAACAGCTTGCAGTCTGGCTTTTTTACTACTTTGTAGACAGAAATAATCTCACAGGTTTTCCTACCCTGCTTATAGCTATGCTATTGACATGCTTTACAAACATAGAATAATTTCATAGCAATGCAGGAGACATAAGGCATTATTTCCTTTTATCAGATGGGGACTTCAAGCAAAGATAAAAAAAAATCCGAAGAATCACTGATCTGGGCGATTCTGTTCAAAGAACTTTGGTTTTGACTTTTCAGAGTATTTGGCACTATTTTGTTTTGACTGACTGTGGTAATGAAAGATATTCTGGTCTTCAGGTGCATCCTTCACCCCCCACACACCCCCTTAGTTATTGCTGTCTCTGATGGGCAATGTGGTTTGTCCTAAGCTAAGAACACCTGGTGGACATTGCAGAGGGAACTATCCGGATGTTCTCATTCCAGACATGGGGAAGCTGACATGTTGCTATTGACTTTGATGCACACTGGCCTGAAAAAGAATATAAAATGCATTGGTAATATTTAAATACATATTAACAATAAATCTAGATATAATCATCCACCTAATCATTGTGTCCTTCTCATGCCTGGCTGAGAGCCTTGTCTCTACTACTCTGCAACACTGGCTTCAGTTACAGCTGTAAATGTGTAATGCTTTTGCAAAGGAGACTAAGAATCTCAAACTGAATAGCAGAAATCTGTAATGACAGCAATTTCATCTGGTGATGACAATTCCCAATACAGCAGGGGTGGGACCCAGTTCTCTACAGCAGTATTACCTAACTTGTCTTGAAATGATACTTTGCATGAGGCAAGACATAAGACATCCTGGTTCCCACATTCACAAAAAGTGAGAGAAATTCAATAACTACATGCCTTCACCACCTAATCCTCTGCAGAGCTGCACAACAGGCACTTCCACAAGGGTGAAAAAAGGAGCTTGCCCAGGCCATCTTTATCTTGGTGTCCTCCAATTATAAGAGCTTCACTTTCCCACTTCAGTATCAAAACAATGTTTTCTGCAAAACCTGTTATGCTTTAAGTGACCAACTCGATCTCTCCTCCCCCTACTGGCTTCCCCAGAAACAATTTAACTTCGTCAGAAAGGAATAGCTACAATATTTGAAGTGAGAGACTAAAGTCTTTGACAAGAGAGGAGGAATCTTCAAAGACATAGCTCTTAAGTACAATTTATGATTTTTCTAAAGATTATCACTTGACCAAATTTGGGGCAATTTTCAAAAGAATAAATAATGGTCCAATGCTGCCCACAGCACAAATCCCCTAAATTCCAAATCCACACTGTACAGCTTGAATATTTAAAATGAGGGTCCTCCAGATACAGGTTCAAGATATCTCGGCCATTTTTGCTGAAAGAAAAAGTAAATATAGGTAATCTGAGACAGGCTTTGGCATTTTTGCTTTAAAATAATTATTTTCATGTATTTCATGTATTCTACTACTGTGTGCCAGAAGTTCACTACTCCAGGGCTGCACCTTGACTTCAGGGTTTTGGCACACACAGCTACACCTCCTTGAGAAGACACTGTCCAGCCTTTTTGTTATCTTCTCTAAGCACATTAAAACACAAACCCTTTCCTCAGTGCACATCTCAAGTAACAAGTCCTCCATTAAGAGACCCATGACCCTTCCAGGTATAGATGGAACAATTTCTAGATACAGAAGAGACTGCACAGGGCCTCCTAGGAAAGGGGATAGAAAACCCATGCTCAGCAATGCTGGTTCACCTAGTCTTGTTTCCAAACTAAGTACAGAAGCACATCAGCCAATGTTCATTTTTGACCCAAACTTAAATTACTTGCAAGTATTTTCCTCCCTGTGATAGAGAGAAGTATCACAACTCCTACAGGTACCTGAACATGAGAGAGAGATTAAGTTACTTTCCCATCATAACTGCTCATAGTCTAAACAAAAATCAACAAAGTCATACAAGAATTAAAAAAAAAAAGAAAATGCACATTTGCTCAATTCTCTCTGTAATATTTTTCACTCGTTTTCTCCCCATACCATCAACTACCCTGACAACTCTACAAAAAGTATGATTTACTTATGAAATATTGTCTTCTAGACTCACATGAAGAAATTAATTGGAGTTTTGATTTAGACTTGGGGCAGTGTATAATTGTATGAAGGTCATTTTTCTTCAGCAAGACTCTGGTTTATAAGTAGACACATGAGGGTTTATGTTTGTGAGCATACTGGGTATAAGCATCTGCTGAAGGGAAAAGAATTCTGGCTGATATTTATATAGCTGAAGCAAGGTTTATATACATTACATCCTAGGTCTGGAAAAGAGAGAGTATGCAAACAAAGAGGGGAAAAAAGACAAATGATGATTCTTCCCTTCTCCTCTTGAAGTAATTCTAATTATGAATAGATGAGTAAACCACAAACTAGAAATGTACTCAGATATGCTTCACTTTGACATCAATAGTTTTGCTCAGCTGTCTTGCTCAGAAATCACTCTGCTACCAAACACAAACATGTTCAGAGAAAGGGTGGGACGTTTCCTTTCAAAGGCATGGCTAGTGACATGAAATGATCTCTACTTTGCCCACCCTTCTCCATAATAATAATGTGAATGTCATTCTCTTCTAATTAAATTAGTTGCTTCTACTTCTCATGCAATACATTCTCTTTCCCTCCTCTTCCTCAGTCATGATAAATCTCCATGTGACTAAGGCATCCCATAATTCTGCCTAATTGGTTTCAGCTGTCATTTTTGAAGCTGAAATGCACGGAGAGCCTGGGGCTTGTGAATGGAACAGGAAGCACTTCCAACTTCATCCCATCATGTAAAACCAGCAGTGTGTAAGAACCCTCCCATTAAAACAAAAACGAGAGGATTTGGCTGCCGGCGATGCCATCATGCAGCAGACAGATTGTGCTGCTCCGCTGAGGCAGCGAGGCTGTTGTGAGCCATTCCTCTCTGTTCAAAGGAGAGCACACATTATTTATGCCCTAGCAGCTTTCCCGACTAAAATACTTCCCCTTTTGTCACCAACAAATTCTTAAACCGATAATATAATTTACCAATAAAAGACTGGGCACCAGGAATATTTAAAGTGACAGGAGAACAAAAAAAAAGCTAATTCCTTTTAAATGGCATGTATCCTCCAACCTAAACACTCTGCAGATTACTGTGCCACAGTTTAAACTTATTTCATGTCACTGATACCTTCAAAAGTGTTTTTCTTCAAAAGCCTTTTATTTTCATGTATTTCAGTGGCTTTCTATAATTCAATCTTTTCCCTCTATGAGATGACACAGTGTTACCCATGCTAACAAAAAATATCCTACAAAGTATCTCTGGGTGATAACTAAGCAACTTCCAGCAAAACAGCAGCAAGCAGCAGCACCAGCTGGGCTGAGCAGCAGGGGAAAGATCTATATTAGGGATTCAAGGAAGAAAAAACTGCCCCACAAGACACTCATAATGAAAACGATTCTGCTAACAGATGTTTTTAGTGCCTTGGATTTCTTTCGCACTGTCAACAAAGATAAGCATACTTCAAAATACATGAACAATACTATATAGAAAAGGAGACTAGGTGGTGGGGGAGTACATAATACAGACAGAAACATATCTGAAAATCCCAGAGAGAAAAAGGGATACACAGTTGTCTGATTTTTGGCTGTTGCTAGAAAAGGTAAATTTATTTATGGATACAAAGCCCCTGTTCATTTCACAGAGAATAATCTGGTTCCTTACAGACAAGTGAAACACACACTACTAAGGAAAGAATTGCTGAATGAACTAAAAGATCTTCAACAAAATGCAGTTTTCTAAAGATGCCAGTGTATCCTTCTCCTTATTCTCTGTCCACCTTAATAATTCTATCAGCTTTGTGCTCTTAGTAAATCAGGTTAAGGAGATGAAACCCACTTAATTTAGTGAGATTATATGAACAAAAGAATGACATTGCAAAAATAAGTAGGTATTCCTGTTTAGTGTGGTCAAAACATAGCATCAAATTATCAGCTTGTACCAACTGTGATGGACTTAGAGACCTCAAAATCAAGAGAGTTGGGACAATTTCTGCAAGCTGTAACACGTGCCCACAAGGATGGGCATATGCACTTTTTCTCTAGTTTGTGATGTCACTGATCTTCCACAACATATACACATATAACAAACAAACAAAACAAAACAAAACAAAACAAAAAAAAAATTGAAGATACAAGAAAGTTTCTTGTTAGAGCATGGAAGATACCCATAGGCTCATTGTGCGAGTACTTGCTCCAGGACCTTGTAAGCAGAACATGAACACGGGAGGGAGGCTGAAAACCCACATACAGCCACACTAGTCAAGCATCCACATTAATACTGGCATGGCACTCACCATGGGTAATTCAGTTGTATCCACACAAGCTCAGCTGGCACAAGAGCCCTTCTATGGTGGTGTGTGCTGGGCAACAAAACACCATCTTAAGGGCCGGAAAGAACCAGTGCAAAGCCTTCCTTTAAAAACTTCCACATCCTACATAGACCTCTCTTCACACTGGTTGAGTGATTTTTCCTGTCACGTATCCTAATCCTAACTGTCCATGCATGATTGTAAGATTAATAAAAATTTTATAGGGAAAAACTCCGTACAGACTGCAAGGCACACAAAAGAAAATTGATGCTTCCATGGATTAGATCCTCCTTATTCAAAGTAATAAAACAGAAACAATTAATAGGTTTTTTTAACTTTCAAGAGCTGGCTCTGTTTATTACTCAAGCTTGGTTTTTGGTTCCTCCTATTTGCTATTTCTTAATTATCTTTTACATCATAAAACTATAAGCATAAAAAATATCTGCAGTTATTGATTTATTCATTCTGACTTCAGGATTTTTACTACTTTTATTTTGCCCAAACTGCTCACCTAAGTTTCTGTTTTTCAAGGTTGCATAGATGTATTTTTTATCAATATGACTAAATTAGCACAAAGCTACATATTTTATTCAGGAAGGAAAAATCTATTTTTAAGATTTAGAATTGTGGTAACCATCACTCTGCAAACAGTTAGTTCTTGACTGGTGGTTTGTTTGTTTGGTTTTTCAATCTGCACTAAATAAATCAGAGCTTCACATTTTAAGAGGAATTAATAGTTACAACCTATATTATTAAAGAGAGCCTGAGGAAAAAAAGTTTAATTAGACTGGAAAGTCTCTAGTGCAAGTTGAGATACCGTCAGGTGTCACCTCAGAGGGAACTAGGCAATGCCAGTTTATGACAGAAATAAAAAGATAAGGAATATGTGGGGTGCCACCAGAACTACTGATGATAGATTAGATTAGATACTGTGTGTAAATCTATAACATAGAAATAATTAATTACTAAAAAAACCTAACCAAAAAAAACCAACACACACTAACAAACAAAAAGCACACAACTAGAAGAATTTACATGTTAAAACTTTGTTTAAAGTAGTAAAATAAACTGATATATTTTTTCTTCAGTTCCTGATACAGGAAAGCAACAGCATATTAATTTCACTGAAAGAGTAAAAGTATTCATATTTTGCTGATGAAAGTTACAATGCAGAAAGATACATATAGAAAGGACTTAAAAAAAATCTTACCTCTATCTACTATCAATGACAGAATTCTGTTGATTATTTGCCTAAATTGTTCTCTAAAAACTCACAATATTAGACAAACCTGCAACTTGTAGTAGCTTCTGAAGGGCTTTATTATTGTTAGCATTAAAGGGGCATTCCTTGAGTTTAATCTTTCTCTTCTTTATTGTAATTTCAGATTTTCTTTTTCATCCTCTTAACCATTCACATAGAAATAGGTCACTGACTTTCTCGATGATATATTTAAAGGTTGTAAATGTCTCATCCTTTTTTTATCCCCACCTCTTAAGAGCCCTACTTACTTTGACTTTTCCTTAGAAGGCTTTATTCTCAATGTTTACTCACCCTTGTCTTTTTCCCCCTCAGGTCTCCAGCTGATTCATGTCTTTCTTGTGTGTACAAATTTACCTTTTAGGATGGTGGCCTGACCTGTATCAAGTAGAGTGTCATCACTGGCATGTCTCCTATGCACATGTATCTTACTACATATATGTGTTTTTGATGGACTGCAATGACATTTGCATTTTTATCTATAATTTAGGATCTAAAAGATCCAAAATGACAGATAAGAGATTACAGATTACTAATTGGGATCTGCCAGAAAGCAGAATATCTCATGGGATTTCCAGTATTCCATCTGTCAGCTCAACTCTGGATGTTTCTTATGCTTTGATTTTGTTGCGTGTATTGTTTTGGTGGGTTTGTTTTTTAATACTTACATTGAATGCAAGTGTTAATATTTAATAAAAATACGAATAAATAGTAGATGCTAATTATTAAATGGTGCACAGCAAACCACAAATCTAAACAATATTTACTAACTGTTAGTAAATTGTACAAAAATTGGTCATTCAGATACACACAGCCTTCCAGCCTGTTGGATTGTAAATCTTGATTAATTTTATTATTACATCTATTCATCAGCATGTGCCCTCCATATGAAGTCTACACAACATGTTGAAATGTAGGATCACAGAAACACAGAACATGCTGAGTTGGAAAAACACACAAGGACCACCAAGTCCAGTTCCTGGCCCTGCATACCACCATCCTGAAGAGTTACACCATGTGCTCAAGAACATTGCATAAGTAACATCGGCTCTTGCTAGACACGTGTAAACTTCTTAGCCTAGCAGGAGTATTTTTATTTAAATTTAAATAAATTTTTCATTCCTTCTTTCCTACCAATTCCCATGTCTGGCAGAATCTTTAGCTCTCAGCAAAGTACAAAACGCTTTCCTTCTGAAATCCCACCTCAATCCCTCCCTCCTGAAGCCTATTTTGTTTGCATTTCCAGCCTATACTTGGACATCAGCAGCACCTCTCTCTCATCTGCTCAATTAAAACTTGAAAAACAAGGCTTTCCCAAGAGCACTATTCCCTTACTGCCTCTTCTCAATAGTACAGGATTTCCTTTCTCTCTGTTTACTCTCAACCTTGATCTGTCATCTTTTTGGCTGCAATTTAAGCAATGCAACTTAAGGGCGTGAGGCAGGGTTAAACTACAGGGGAACAGCTCTTTCTCTGGTCAAGGTAAACAGAAACTACTAAATTCAACTGCTCCCACGCTGGGAGCCCTGAGTGGCTGCTCCTTGCCAGGGAGGGCAAGCATGTTCACAGCAAGCAAGGGTGACTACAAGCACCTGGCTCTTTGCAGAGCTTCACTAGCTTTCAGTTCTTGCTTACCACAGCTGGACAGGCACCTTGATTTCAAACGGGAAGAAAATCACCCATCATTTCACTTTCACACCAAAATAATGTAATTCAGGCTCCAAGTAAGTTTCACTTTAAGTCAAGGATTAGAAGACTCCTCCTTCCTTCTTGTGCCCAGTTTCTCCCTAGGTATTACACATCACTGAAGTATCCTAGTGATAACAGCTCAAAGGCTGCTCTGGGACACTACTAATTTTCCCTGCTCTCTCACTAAAAAAAATGTAGTTTTTTTGGTTTATTTTCACAAACAATCAATGCCATCATACCTTTATTTTCAACACTCGCTCCCTAATAAAATAAATAAAAATGGAAAAACAATAATAGTGTTCAATCCAAATTAACAAAAGTTACAAGAAATTGAAAATTTTCAATGGAAAAATTTTTGAACTTTGCAGGCGATTAATGTTGCCCATTTTTCTACATTATACTTTTTTAAGTATTATGTAAGACAAATTTGTCCCAAGATAAATTCAAAATATCAGCTGTGTAATTCTTAATTCTGATAAAGAATATATATGTCTATTTCCAATAAGCTTTAAAATTAAAAACTCACACCTATTTTTTTTCTTATGGGAAATGGGAGGGAAATGTAACTAATGAACTTTATTAAGTAAACTCATTGTATAACAACCTATTTTAGCTGCTGTAATGAAGCAATGAAAATTAAATGTTCTTCTTTAATGGAAAGTAATTTTTAGAAGCAAAAACATACACAAATATTAAAATAGGCAAGGCAATTGAAAATGCTTGGGTTTAAATTACATTATTAGATTACTCCAGAGCTTTTTCACTATTGAGACAGACATAATATTGTTCATTACTCATCCTTCCAATTATAAGTATCTGTTCTTGTTGCAAACCTAGTTCATAAATATTGAAAGCATGATGTAAAGTATTGCTATACTAGCTCACTTTTACATGCCAGGAATAGGACGAGCTGCTGGTTCATTTATGGATAATAATATACTTACATAATTATGCATAATACTAAAAACCTCATTATCATTCTACATAGCAAATACGTTTTGCTTAGGATTGCCTTTCAGCAATTATATGTTTCTAAATTCAGTCATCTTCCTTCTAAATAAGCAAGTGAAGCAGCAAACGGTAGCAGCTAATGATCATTTTAGAGCAAACAGATGTGAACCCATCTTCAGAGATCTCACCTATAAAATCCACCACCTCCTTGGGCAAAGCTGGCCATACCAGCGACACTGGCACTAAAGCCACCATCCCCATGAGATCACCTAAACCAACACCAACCAGAGCCTGGTGAGGAAGGGAACCAAACCTTTGTGAACAGTCGCACGCCTCCACTGAACTGTAAAGCTGAACTGACCTTTTACTTTGGGAAGTCACCACAGTCTCAGACAGCAGATGTAAAGTGTGTCAAAATCTCATTTTCAGGTCTTGCTTAGCACACTCCAGTCAACTATACATAAATAATTTTCTTTACCATTTATACATGAAAGACTATCTGCCATTCACGTTTTGTAGAGGAAATTCCAAGCAGTTCATTCTCAAAACTCCCCAGGTAATAATGCCTCTCAGCCATCCAGTGATGAAACGGAGTTCTAAGCATGCTTTGCAATATGCTGATGCAAGAGTTAACATGTGCCTTAGTAACAAGGTACTTTATTCTAAACTATTTTTGACTAAGTTCTTTCATTCAAAAGGAGTAAGCTCTTTCTCTTCTTCCACATAAATGTACAGCTCCACATTCAGCACCAAAATGTTTATATGGAGAATAAATTTCTCCCCATCTTCAACTGTCAGACAGAATTTTTAAAGATTGACTTTTCCTGGCCTTGCAGAACACCAAGGCTAAAGTTAAAAAACTGTCATGCCTTCATCTGACAGACATACATATTTAAAAGAAAACTAATTTGTGGGACCCAGAGAACTTAATGTCTGCCATGTTCCCTTTCAGAAGCTATTCTGCTTTCAGCATTTAACTTACTACCATAATGCATTTTGCAGTTTAAGGTGCTACATGGAATTAAATTTCATTCTACTCTTTCAGGGTCAATGCTGAAATCAAACACCTCTGATAATCTCAGACATTTCACCAGTATTATTTTCCTTAAGGAATCACCATCAACCTAGCAACCCAAAGTTTCCATTTTCTGAGAATTCTCGGATCACTAACTGTTCATTCCTAATTTAGTCAAGATAACTCACCCAGATGACTTTTATTATGTTTGAAAAGGTCAATGGTGATCAATGGCAACGCTGTATCAGTTCCATGATATCCCTTTATGAAATAAATCAAATTCAATCCCTATTAGGTTAGGATTCAGTCACTCAAAAACGTACACCACCGTGTAATTTTAATCAGATGAATATTTTTACTTCTTTCAGTGCAAATTACCCATATGATTGAGCTAAACCACGTACAGGTGTTAAAATAACAACAAACCAGACATTACAGATACAGAGCTCAGTAACACCAATTACACAACTAGATTGCATAGTCAGCCAGCCAAAATTTGTACATTTAAATGGGCAATTGTAATTTTTGCCTCTGCACATTCACACACCATGCACTGAATGGAAGCTTTATAACCAAAGGAACAAATGAGATCCATGCAATCATGCAATTTAAACCTGTATCGTGTACACCATAAGAATTCATTTCAGGTTATGTGGCCATTCCCAGGCAATATCAGATAGCATTCACTATTTGATCAGACTATAACTTTACATTACCAAACAATGAAAACAGATTTTGTTAAGAAATGTTGTCATCTCAAAGCACAGGAGTATGTTGCAATGTCTTTATTATACAGTCCTTATGCTGTTTGGAGAGAATAAAGTATCCTTCCCTCCTTCCCCAGTAGCACCTTTAGAGATTGCCTATCAGCCTAAACATTAAAATATTACTTGGAGCAGTTGCTAGAAACCATTACTAAATGAGAGTCTCAGTCTCAATAGCTACCAAACACCATGGGAACCAAAAGGTGCAACCTCCAGCAGGGTTGGTCCCTTGTTGAAAAACAACTTAGTGAATCCAGCAGAATGTGCCACCGCATGAAACTTAATGTGTGCCTGTACATGGCTGTGAGCCAGAGTCTTAAACAACCTATCTTAAACAACCTGTCTGAACAACCTTACTGGATATAAAATCCAGAAACTTGCATCAGTGTAATACGCAAAATGTAAAATCCATCAATTTGAAATTAGTGTAATAGGCAAATCCATTTATTTTAGGGAGAAACATATTCTGTACATCTAATTTCTCAACCAGTGCCGAAGAATACAGCTAAATACAGCTGCTGATAAATGGAACGGCAAAATGCATTTGTGTAAAGATATGCAAATAAGTATACACTGACCATTACATAAAATTAAGTATCAAGGCTTTTGCTATGTTAATTCAGTGTGTAAGTCAGGAGCAGGAGAATTACTGATTTAAGAAAAAAAGGAATTAAATTTTTATAACTGTTCCAATACCTGAGGTAAAAAAAAAAATACTGTATCAAATGCTCTGCAGGCTGCTGCAGCTGAATACCCACACCCTGTGTGCAGTGCAGCACATTTACATAAATACACAAGGTGAATGGCTTCTCCAGACAGGATTCTGTGATACTGTGTGCATTATCATGTAAAAAGTAAGGCCTGCCCCCAAGAAACACACAAAATAATTCCATCTGTCTTAAGCAGAGCTGTATTTAGAGTAATGCTAGCAATCACTGTACTTCATAAACACAGTGTCTTACAGACTATAACACAATAACTGATATTATACTGAAAATCTAACGGTGTCTAAAGCAATTTGTTTCTTTTAAATTACATGTTCTTGGACCCATCTGTGAAAACTGGGAGGTTAATTATGATAGTACATTGCATAATTCCACAGCTAAATGCTAAAGTAGTTCTACATAAATGCCATATGTTTGTCTTAGAAAAACTAAAAAGATTAATTAGGAGGCCAAGGCCAGTACTTTGGAAAGTAATACTCTCAACACAATTAGATCCTTACACTGCCTACTATGTAAATTGAAGTTTTAATTAATAGGTAAAGCATTAGTCATGGAAAAACTAAAAAATCACAAATTCTAAATTGCATTCACCAGACTTTTTTTTACTGAAATCACTTATAAGAAGACACTCTACACAAGCCAATCACAAAAAAAGACAATTTAAACTTGATATATGCTTTTCATCAAGGAGCTACCTGTTAAGCATTTCAGTCCTGTTCTCCTGTACATTATTCTCACCTATTTAAAGTTACCTGATAACACCAATAAAGAAAAGCTCCAATAAACAAACTATAACTAGGAAGCAGAGTAAGTTTGAAAAGTTAACTCAACAGCCTAAGGTCCTTCAAGAGCCTAGCAGCTACTTCTCTATCTTTGAATCTGGCTTAATCCAGCTTTCACTTTTAGCCTACTCCGCTACAAAGCAAAATCTCTTATAGCCATCACTCTCCTGAATAAAGTAAAGGGTTATTTTGGCTTGATTCATAGATCACTGATTGTGAAGAGAGCACTTCCCTAAAATTCAATACACTCTGGACCATATCTAGAACATACAGTCACTTTACTCACCACATATTCAAACACAAGTGTCAAGGTCTCCTTGGTGTGAATGATGTCATGAAGCAGCACAATGTTTGCATGTTTCAATCCTTTCAAAAGAGAAGCTGAAAAGCAAAACATACATGTTACCTTACAGAGTATCCAGATATTTTATATTGATTTCTTCTCTTTTTTAGTGACTTAAATGAGCTTCATAACCTGACAATCAATAGTTGTACTTTAGTATCTTCTATGTTCATGAGTCCCACCCATCCAGTTTTTGATGATCACACCTTCCCATTTAATGCTATTTTCTCCACCTTGCTGGTCACCCAGCCTCACTCTGAGGTCAAAATGAGCTGGAGCAAGAGATTCTTTCTTTACACAGCCTCCTCTAAGTGAATCACTCATGTCTGAGCAACCAGACACCAAGAGCACTCCTACACTCAAAGGTATTTTTTTTCTCTCAGACAAAAGTCAATCATGTATTTTCAGAACATGTATTTTCCTTCTAATCCAACACAACAGAGTTCTGTCTAAATTAAGTGCAGCATCTATCCTAAGAAAAGGGGTTTAAGCAATAATACTCCTTTCTCTCAAATAGAGATTTAATGAATCTTTTGTATCAGCCAATGAGAATAGATACATGGTATTTTCTCACTATATTTTTTAAAGGTACATGTTTAATGTTCCACAAGACATGGCATATTTTAGCAATATATGCTGACAAGCCATGTGTTGTTACCAAGGTCATTCTGTTGTCAGTGCCTTGTCATCTCATGCATACATCTTAGCAGGACTATCAGTCACCCCAGCAAGTAAATAATAGATACAAAGACATGCAAATGAGTGGTACATTTCTAAACTGAATAATGTGGAACTTTCTTCTCTCACCCTTCTACTTTTGTCAAAGAAAAAAAAATGAAAGGCTAAATGTGTGTCTCAATCCTTTACTGTGCAGAAAGGAAACTACAGAGCTTCCACAGCACTGTTACCCCTTGCTGTCCTATTCAAGGTTTTCGATCAGGCTGAGGTAACTCCAGGGGTCATCTGGCTTTGAATTAAAATAAGTACATATCATCTCTCATACTGGTCTTTAGGAGATCAATTTGACAAGTTAATCACTCTAGGAAGCAACACAAAAGCAACATGGAGTCTGGCTGCATCAGTCTTCCTCCACAAGCATCCTTAGCATCAAACTCTGGAGTTCATCCTAGGCAGAAGGCAGACAGCAAAGAGGAAAATACCATAAAGCTGCTTCAAAGTGAGTATCATCACAGATTGCATGAAGACAGGACTGCAAACCTGCAAGGAAGCTCTATGACCAAGAATGAGGCAACCCAACAACCTGGATGAAGAGATGATAAGGAAAATTTCAAAAGAGTTTGCTTTAGCCTGCACTCCACAGCTCATGCTATTTAGAGAGCCAGCACAGGGGAGTCTTTCTTGTGCTGTGATTTTGTTGCCACTGAGCTGTGAAACAGCTACTGTAATTACACATAAGAATTTTAGACATTTGACCAGTGCATGTCTAGAAACTGTAAATATCCCACAAATTAAATAGAGGCCTTTTTTGGAAAAGAAGAGCCATGAGCAGTTTTCAAGGGATTCTCATCTTAGAACTTGGACGATTTCTTGGAACTAAAGCTCAGAGAGATTTGGATATGTTGGGGTTTTCTTAAAGAAAATGATGAGAAATTGCTGCTGGAAAAAGGTATGGATACAAACAAAAGATAAAGAACAACTGTTTTGAAAGGTACCTTCTAACAGAAACAAGAACTTTTAACCTGGGGAAACCCTAAGAAGATTTCACCTGAAGTAATTGAGGTTTTCACCAGCTCTTTCCTCAAACCTTATTGAATGACCACACATTCACAGACACTGTGAACAAAAAAACTTCCTCCTAGCAGAGCCTGTGTCGAACTGTAATAGTATTTATGGTCTCTGTCAGCTTTTGCTGTTCAGATCATCACCTGAGGCCTTTAATTCCTCTAGCTGGCCATTACTTTGTTGCTAGAATCTCTACAAGGGTCATTAAAGCTTAAACAGTACATTGAAAGCAGCTTACCTCGAGGTCTTTGCAAATACTGTCTTTCCCCTTTGTCCCCTCCCCCACTCTTATTTATCTTCTCTAATATCCAATTCTCCCCTTTTACAGCCTCAATAAATCAGCATCTGCCATATATTACAAGAACTATAAAATATCACCTGCAGGGTGAAATTTCTGTCTTCTTCATTAGTCCAAGTGAAATAAAGTAGGTAATACAGCACAGAGAGCTAAGTCCTCTTAATTGCGCTAATTTTACACTGCAGAAATAACCAATTACACTACCAATTTATATTGTGAGAAAACAAATATAACTGATGAAAGTAAGAGAATTACCCCACATGTTCTTCTATCTGGACTTATCATTAAGATGGTCTGTCTTGTGAAAACAGTTTTGTTTCTTAAAAAAATAAAAGGGAGGGGGGCAGGGAGGAAATTAAAAACAGAAAAAACAAGTTGTCTGAAAGAGGTAAGCTGTTTCTTCTTCCACAGAGTACTTTAAAAACAAAATTAAATATGAACCATAATATGGATGTTTTTCCCAGAAAAACAGCTTTTCAGAACAAATTACCTATACACCTCCTCTTTTGGGCAAGTTCTTACACAAAGGGGATAGAACTTTGGATGAACTCCACTAATTCAAAGACAAAATCCAGAAATCCACATCCAAAAGAATAAAAAGGAGTCCAGAGAATATGTCAGCATCAGCCTGAGACAAGGCTGACTTTACCTTTGAAGCTGCCAACACAGCTGCTATTGGAGCTCAGTGAGAAGCCAGGTGATGCTGTGCCTGGTGTAACTTCTAGAACAAAACAATTCTGTCAGAGAAGGCCACCTCCACCCAGTGATTATTACCCACAGATTTCACGGAGTTGTTTTCTTTTAAGATAAAAAGACTAAAATGTTTTTGAAAAAGCATTGCAACAACTCACAAAAGTGGGACCAATGTACTAGTACTCACTATACTCTTAACATGTATTTTCAATAACAAAATTATACAATGCTGCTTCAAAAGTACTGGCACTCTTTTTTTACCCTTGGTATGAAATGTAAGATAAACAGATGGCACTTCTAATTAATTTCTCCAAAGAGTTCTAAAGAAAAACAGCAGCAAGGAATGTTAAAATTCATTTTTAAAACACTTTATACAAAGTATTATATGGGTTTGAATGGCCAGGTGCTTTCTTTGTCACCTGTGTTTGCACAGTCTCACACAGCAAATTCTAGTAGTAAAACCCAAGGAAGGCAAATTGTTGACATACTTCAACAATTAACAACATCACAGATGATGATTTCTGTGACTTTTACACAAGATCATGATCTGAGTTGCTAAATGTACCAACACTCCACACTTTCCATCAAGGGCTAATAACCATATTTGCATACTTAAAGGAAACACATTGCATTTGCTTGAATAACCATCACAGGCTTGGCTTCCAACAAGGGAATGCTCTCATCTATTATGAGCTCCTGGCAAGCTGCCATATCACTTGTGCTGGTCAAGGAGGTTTTTGCTGTTCCCAGATGAGCTGCATTCTAAAGTACACTCACTCCACGAGCAAGGCAAGCCAGATGGACTGCAGCCAACTCTTACCCAAAACCTGAGTAGCATCAGTAAATCAGTGCTTCGCTCCCTGCGGGGTTTACAGGATCAGCTCAAGCCTGACACTCCATTTAACAAAGTCTTGTGACTTTTATATCAGCCTCGGCTTGGGAGTGTTTTGAAAAAGGCTATTCCCGTATCTCATAAAGTAATATTTCACAGTTGTTTGATAAATTCTACAAAAATAACTATTACTATTGACTCCCAGGTCATATGGAAGATCTTTTCACTAGCAAAATAGTAGTTGTGGACATGGTAAGTACATTAAGCTCAAACATTAATTATGGTCCTTTGATCATCCATTCAGTCTTTCAGTTCCTATCATTTTATTCTCACTTTGTAAAAAATCACAAATCTCCACTGTAGCTTTAGACAGAAGAATAACCCATAGTTTTCAAACTGGCTGATATTTCAGTGACCTGGAAGCATTTCTCAGCAGCCGCAGAACTCGGTCTCATGCTGCCCATATGCACCATAACGTACAACTGCTGGTGATGCTCTCTCATATTTCCACATTTTCAACATTTTTCTAAAAAGTATAACTATAAAAATACCTGCCTTCCTCAGTAACTGGGGTGTCCTCTGGGATTACTGTGCACCAGTGCTAACTATTGCTCATGCTGCTACTTACATGCAGTGCTCACCCTTCCTCACTGCCACTCCAGGAGGATTTCTCTCATCAGGATACTTTTGAAAACTGCACACCACGGAAGCTTGCCCTTCTCTAATGCTGTTAAAGCAACTGTGCATCTTTGCTGCCCTGTTGGATTTCTGAGACACCAAAGAACACATTCTAGTCAGTAACACAAATCTGTGAAAGCAAGTAAGCTGCTGTGCTTCAGAGCCAAGCAATTTATCTTTAAAATTCTGCAGCTTGTCACACTCTGCAGACACAACGGTGCTCTCTGTCAGAGTGCCAACTTCCTTGCATACACAGTTGGGATCAGTCTCTGAGCTCTCCTGGAAAGGCATCCTTAGTGAGAAAACATTCAGGGTTTTTTTTGCGTATAATCATGTCTCCTGAACAAACACACTCAAATGTCTTACTGCCTGCACAAACTACAGTTCTGCTTCTCTCCCAGCAACTTATTTTCAATCTATACATCTTTCATAGCAATTTTTAAAATTTGGCCTGAGAGCACAACGTCCCATATACTTCTCATCCACTTCCCACACAGCAGGGATTTCTGTGTGCAAAATGTTTCTTAGAATTCTACCACAGAGACAGGAATTCAGCACTCTGTTGGTTTTGCAGCAATAAATGTGCAGTAATTTCCTCCTCAGAAATGCAGTCCCCAAATCTACACTTTGCTATTTTCCAGTTCACCCATCTGAAATTATTTACTGCAAGCAAATAGCTTTGCTGTCCTAGAACCCTAACATAACAAAATTCAATTCAGTGAAAACTGTACATCCTAGGTAAGACCACACTGACCAGAAACTTCCCATCTTCTCACCACAGGATATATTCTGCAGAATGATTATTATTTATAGCACATATGTAATCCCAAGTAATTGATTTTAGAGCTGCATACCTATAAACATGCAGAATTGGTCAGCTTCCATTCTGATCTTAGTGGACACAATGCAATAAAGATATATAGGCCACTCTCCAGCTTGGAAAACTTTTTAGGAGGAAGTTTCATAAAAAATGGCAAAAGAATTGGTGAGGTACAGAAAGAAGAAAAAACAGAACAGAAAACTTTAGATGGGTTATTACATGAGCTTAGCTCAATTACCTTCTTTACTACTAATTCCAACCTCATGAAAGTCTCTTCTAAATCTAACAAATAGTCCTTATTCTAGTTCTCATTAAGTCAAAAAACCAACAGTCTGCCATTAAGGAAGCAAACAGTGCTTCACATGCTTGCAAGTATTTGGTAATCCTTCAACTGTAGGTTGCTTTGCTGGAGGGACTACATGGATCAAATTAGCTTCATTTACCTCCTCAGCTTCAATTCAGGCTTACACGAGTGACCTGAACTTTTAACCAAGTATTTTTTTTTTTGTCTGTGAAACTTCTTCTTGCTGCTCCTTCTTGAAAGGATAGTATGATTTTAGAAAAGAAATACAGAAAAAGGGTGTGTGTAACAACACATAGGCACCGTCAAAGGTTCTTCTTGTTACAGCTGTAGTCCCCTAAGCAAAAGGCAAGTCACAAACCTGCTAAAATCTCTTTGCCTATTGAACTGGAATAAAACACTGGAAGGACTGATCAAATAAGCTCTGAAAAGCACTACAATATATTATTCTAGCAGTTATAGAGAAGACTGCTGCCATATGAAATGAATGTCTCTTTCATTACATTCTAGATATAAATATATGCATTGTGTATTGTTCCCAGTGCTCTTCCAACACAAGTGCAGATGGAGGTTAAAAATAATGAGACATCATCCTATTAAAGCCAGACTCTTTTGGAAAGCAATTACCATGTGCTACTCTTATCTTGTAGCAGCCAGTCATATTTTGCCTTCCCTATCCATTTCAGTATTCAAGAGGAGGAAACTGTGCAAACCAAAAATATGCTGTGTTTACAGAAAACAACTCTATAATGCAGGTAGCATGTGAAAGAATAGAACATTTCTATTACTTTTTGATGCACACATAGCATGAACAGGACTAATAACACAATCTATTTATAAAACCATCACTGGCAGTTTTTAGCCCTGTTATCGTGATGAATTTCAGACACTGTCTTCACATAAATATCTATCTACCTTAGGATTACTTTGGAAGTTTTCAACCTAAACAGTTCCTCCCATCTCTCAAAAACAGGCTTTAGTAACAACTTCAGTAACCCACTGAATAACTTTCCCTTTGGAAAAAAAAACAAACTCCTCAACCCAGTGTTTTGGAGTAGAGATTAAAAATCTGGGAAGAGGCCTTTAAAATAGAAATACATACTTTGCCATCTCTGTGAAACTACTCTAAATTTGGTCAAGTTAAAGCTTTGGAAATCGTCTCCTTGGGTCAGCCTGACTATCAGCAGTGTGAAAGGAAGGAGGAATACCAAAAAGGGGAGATGGCAGGAGAGGCTGCGACCCACAGTGGAAGCTAGGACAGCTGGGTAAGGAGAAAAAAAAGCTAGAGGATAAACGAACATCTTTCACAGGTGGAAAAACACGGGAAGTGGAAAGAGCACATAGACAAGACAGAAAAGGGACAGGATGCAGAGCACAGGTGGGCAAACACTCACATTTTGGGGGAAGTACACAAGAGCCTGCAGACACTAGCATATATTCTCCACTGATGTTCATACAAGAACCCAAGATTCCCACTGTTTTCAGCAGGAATCAATGAAAGTGTCTGGCAGTTTTCCTCATTCTCCTGCAATTTCAGTCTACAGACAGAAGCACCCTTCAAAGTACCAGTTAACATTTCAGTTCAAGTAGACGTGCTCATATGAGAGCTAGCAAATATATTGAAACATTGGAGTGCACATGCAACACCAGAAAATGTAAGAGAGATTTCCACTTGCTTTTTTAAACACTTGGAACATTACTTACACAAAAATCCAAATTAAAATAAGTAATGCTAGGCCATGCTAAGCACTCAAAACAGAGATGGACTACAATTACAGGGGCTACCACAATGCGAACTCCGAGATACACATTCCTGATGTCACTACCACGAGATAAGCCAGGGTTTCAGTTCGCAGCTGTTTCACATCTATCTTGCATTTCTCTCACACTTTGACAACCTGCAAATTCACAGCCTAACTTCTCCTGCAGTGACCAACTTGTGTTCTCGTACCCATTAACTGTTCTCAGGTCTTTAATTTTGTGTTACAGATTGAATAAATACAGTGGAAGGATCTTGCCCGTTCATGAGAGAAGGTGAAAACTCTACGAGATCTAAGTCAGAAGAAAATCAGCCTGATCTTTACCCTTACCTTACCACTGACTAAGCATAGCTTTAAGTCACTCAAGCTGTTAATATTACCATGTTCCCCATTTTCTGAACATTTCAACTTTTGATCTTCATTCACACTTACCAGAACAGCAGTGTGCATACAATTATTACAGAACTCCAAGCAACACTGTACACTGATATTACCCAGCATTATGCAAGTACTTTGAAAGTCATCTCAAAATCATTATTTAAAAGGACTCTTGGCAAATGGGGTGCTGACAAGATGAACAAATATTTAAGTAGTCAGAGTAGAGTGACTAGTGTTCTAGAAATTTTCAAAACCATCTGTGTTTTAGTAATGCACAGTAGGTGCCTATAGCTAGAGCCACCCATCAAGAACATTAAATTAAATTAATCGATCATCTTCTGACACGGGCAGAGATCACACAGCAGGAGCAAACATGGTGCTGTTGTGTAATTAAGGAAAGAACAGTAGAAGAAGAGAGACCAAATTAAGTTTTCACAGGTAAACTTAATTCTGACAATTTCTTAACAACTGACTTTGCAACCATAATAAAGATCCTCTGCTTTAAATGGTGTATCTGCAATATTAGTATTACCTTGTTCAAATGAAGGAGTAAACAACCAAGTACCAGAACTGAACCTCATGCTCTGCTGAAGTCAATGAGCATTTTGTTACTCACTTTTACCAATGCATCAATATGACAAGAAATCACTTAACCTTATGTACCTGCAATGAATATTTTTTTTTTGTACACAGAAGACAGAAAAACATCATAGGAAATAATTAAATTGCATTGACATGAAACTCAGTTGCCTACCAGCATACTTGAGACACTACTTACAAATGAGGAATTCTACAGAAAAGCTATTTAAAAAAAAAATTACTTTTGCTCTATTTCTCAGTGGGCCATTTCCTTCAGAAAAAAAAAAAGCTGCATGAAAAGCAGACTCATTTGTCAGCACACACTTCAGGCAGCAGAAAAAAAAGGCTTGTGGCATATGTCTTGCTATTTTTCAAAAACGGAGCGAGACAGGAGTCTTTAAAAGATCATGTCAATTTTCTTCTTCTGGGTGGGTGAGGCTCAACATGCCTCTTTGCCCATAAGTGGAAAATAAAGCTGGAATGCTCATAGCATTGCTGCGTCTCTTGTGGAACGGTTTAGATGCTAAAGAAAGGCAGACTCGGTAGAAAGCTAGCAAACAACTATTTTTACAACTATTTTAGTAAACAAAATCTATCACAGTGAAAATAAGGCATACTGTTCTGTACCTGAAAAGAGAAAAACATGGAGTGTATGTAGGAAAAGAACAAAAATGTTATAATGAAGCAAATGAAATGCAGTTACTGTGTAACTTGCCCTAAAAAGCAACTCAAAATAATGAACTATTAGGCTCTTAAGCATCATTAGAATGATTGATGTATGAATAATATCTAGAACATCTTAAAAACATCTTTAAAGACAGGAAATAATCTTAATTCAGATTAGATCTCTTTGATGCCTTTTATAAAATTTTTAATTTTTTTTCTTTCCCATCTAAAAATATGCTAAGCATGCAGAATACAAAATGGCAATATTCCCTCAAGTAACTTGTAAACTAATTTCTACCATGACAAAAGCAATAGTGATGAAGCAAGCTTGCAGACACTATAGCAGCAAAACTCATCAAGGGTTAAATTATTTTCCAGACTAAATTAGTTGAAAGATTATATTGGCAATGGACAGCCATGCTTTACCATGACCAATAAAGCCCTCTGGTGCCAACATTGCTGGACATCCACTATGCAAGCACATAATCTGAAAATACATTTTAAGTGTTTTTTCACATGTGAAGGCCCTATCAATTCACAAGGAACAGATATATTTTCCTCCTTCTGGTTTGCCCTGTGGTCTCTAGGTATTGTCTTGGTTCTCACCCCATCACTGAATTGTCATTTACTCTTGCAGTTCATAGTACCCATCAACAGTGTTAGTTGAATTCAAAGTGCAAGCATGAAGAGGAAACAGAAAAACAGGGAGTCCCAGGATTTTTGCTTTATTCGCCTCAGAATGTAACTGTATCCAAATCAGTATGACTGCAAACTTTAGAAATTTACATTTAAATGACAGTGAGACCTGTTATTATCATGGCACTCTCTAGAGCAGCATGTGCTTATTGAAAGGTAGGGGACATTGTTCAGCTTGGAAATATGTGTTATACAGGACCAAAATTTTCATTTAAGCAAAAGATAGCAAGTCCTGTATGTTTCTTTAAAAAGCAGCTGGCCCTCATAGAGAGCCAGAGAGGTGCCAGAACAAAAAAGATGAGCTGAAGGAATGTCTCAGCTTCACGGAGTTGACAGCCATAGCTGACAGTGACAGGGTGCAAAAGCAAAGTGATGCTCAGAGGAGGCCTAGTTGAGGTAAGGTAGTGATTTCTATCCTCCTACTTTTGCTAAAAACATACCCATAATTTTCAAGTACAGATTCAAAATTACCTGTGCAGATGCATGACATGGATCAAACTATGGATCTAAATCATACTGGAAGCCATTCTGAGCAATGCCATAATTAAAGCACTCCTAAGAAATGTGAGAAAACACATTAAAAGCATCTTTGAGCATAACCCATTAACACCACAGGTGGTAAGACTTTTTTTTTTAAAGGACAACTCAACAGCTTGTCTGTCTACTACATACAGATATAAAACATCCAGCCCCCTTGAAAATATACTCAGTTCTTCCATCCTGTTGTGTCATTCATCAATTATAATTACAGCAATTTTCTGTTTACTTTTCCAGATAGAATTCTTTTTATAGAATCACAGTAATTAACAATGACAGTAGCAAAATTGATAGCCCTGCTTCTTAAAGTACCTGTTCCTCTAAAATGGCACTGCTACCTTAACAGACTTTAAACAAATGTCCTCATCTTTTCCAATTTGTGCCTAACAGTGTTTGTTCCAGTCAAAACAGGTCAGATCTTTTCCAAGAGAGAACTAGAGAACAAATATGCTCTTTAATGTTGCTGACCTTTTTTTCAAACACTTCTCTGAACTCATTCATTGAAAGGTGGCCTTCAAAAGTTAGACTTCAGAAGAAGGAAATGCTTTTTCTAGTTTCAGTGAAAATTTGCCCAGTTTCTCAAAGTTTACATCTAGTCAATGGAAAATTGTACTTTAAAGCTGCACTTAAGCAGCTAAAATCTCCCAGAGAATCCATCCTCCCTGTCCGACCCAAGAAATCTGGAGTACAACACCAGTTATAGATAGGACAGTGGCTATCAGGAGAACAATTCTAACAGTTTCCCCAAAATTTCAATCACAAACCTGGTTTTGGCTGAATGCATCTCCAAGTACTGTACTCCACTTCTGCTCCCCCCTCTTCAACTCTGCTAATGAAAAAATGGTGGGAAATGCTAGTCCTGTCCAATTAGATTCCCCATTCTCCATGCCATAGGCTCCTGACTGAGGCCAGCCAAAGTCATCAACCCTTCCCTTCTTCCTACTATTGCTTTCTTACTCTGGTGTTGCTTTGAATGACATTGAATTTGCATTCTTCCAAACTTCCTGTGATAGTTGGTGCAATGCCCACACCAACATCTATTCCTAACCTCCATTTCTCCTAGTTCTCCTCCCTACCACTGCCCAGGTACAGACAGTGCCAAGCATTCAGTGGGGAAGTCTTCTCCAGGCTGCCAGAGCATGTCAGAAAGGGAAACAAGAAGGCTAGAGCAAATACAGAAGGGAAATGGGGACAAAAATGCATGGATAATACATGTAGAGTTTATAACTGTTAATATGAGAAAAAAAATCCAAAAACAAAGCTACATGCAAAGCAGGAAGTTTTATACCTCTGCACTGAAAATTGCTACCTAAAAAGCCAGTTTCACAAAGAGACTTTCATAGGCTTAGGACAAGCTAATAATCCAAGATCCAATAGTTTAAATCCTGGTTCATCATCCCACATAGTACATGAGCCTAGAGATACAGACAATTCTTTAGTTGCCTCTTTAAATCCTTCTTGCTTATTGTTATAGCTAAACAAAAAAGTGCCTTGCTTACCAAACACAAGAGGCAAGAAGTTTCTTGTTCCTGAAGAGAAATGGAACAGAAAACAAGTAGGGGACCTTATGCAGCAAGACTTAGAAGAAGCACGACAACGTGCCTAAATTGTACTTCTCTATAACTTCCTTTTTCAATTAGAAAGACAAAGCTAATGAAATACTAATAGATTGAGTGCTGAATCAATAAGTATAGCAGAAACTCTTCCTGATGAGGTCCTTTTTAATTGCAGAAAGCAAGCAAGGAGAAACATCAAACTTCAGCTGTTAATTTGATTTGACCAAGCACAAACTGGACTAGCCCACTCAGTGTTCGACTATGTTGCCAGTATGGGACCTGAACACCACAAAACTACTGCATATAATCTCCTTATCAATGTAGCACTATCACATGGTCGAAGATGAAATGCTATCTCACCAGCTGATCCCAAACAAACTTGCCCAACACAAACAGAGGACTCTTCAGTGTAATGCAAGTGCACTGAAGTTTTAAGTTCAGTGTAAGCAACAATTTCACACACATGAGACCAAGGTTCAGTAATATGGCAAAGCCATAATTGCTTTGAAGTAGTTTCTGAACCTCTGAAAGTCTTTGGAACGTGTTTTTTTCTCTAAAGAATCCTTTTCCAAGCAACTCTTGAAGATAGCTGATCTGCAACAGTATTTTGAGGCACTGCAAAAGGGCAAACACATTTTTGGTTTCTACAACTAAAGTGAGAACATCTTAGTATTCTGGAAAACACAGCTCAATCACTGTAGAGTCCTTGGAACTCTTTACTAGCGATTTGCTGCCTCATCACCTCATGCCAAGTAAATCAAAGAATGACTTAACAAAGCCACCAAATTTTTATCAGCCACGTTTTTCTCCCAAATGAACACACTCTGACCTAAAAAAGGTCACAGGAATTACAGAAGTACCCATAGGCACTAATGAATCTTTTTCCTCCTTTAGCATGGCTAGTTAGTGTGTATGTTATATCAGACATTCTGCAACAGTAAACTGCACCTCTAAGAGAAATTGATAAATATGGAATACTAAATCCTTGTTCCAACATGTGCCAGAAAGTTTTGGCTAAAAATCAAGAATTGAAAACTCTAACAGCACATTCCAGTTCAGATACTGATATTAAAATAGTGGCAGTTAAAGTGCTAACATTCACAAGGCTAAACATACTCCCCAAATTCACAATATGGTTCAATATTTCACATAGCTCCAACCGTATGAAAGTAGAACAAAAATATTAAAAAAAATTACAAAAAAAGATCAGTCAATCAAACAGGCACAGGAACCTTACTCATTTATTTCTAATAAGGGCTCAGCACCCCAGTGATGACAGATCACAGACACTGTGAGGTCCATCAAAATGCCTCTCTCTCCCCCAGCTGGTTTAGAAACTTATATATGACAGCCTGATAATATTTAGAACAAACTGACAGGATCTCCACAGATAAACAAACCTGGTCTGAGGCAGTAAAACACATTCCTCTCCCAAAGTTCTCTGACCACAATAAACTACCTCTAAAATATTAAGAACCATTTACCTGAGAAGAAACTACAGTTGCACATATCCATATCTTGAAGGTGTCGTTGATGTTAACTGTACAATGAGTGCTACACATGATAGGAAACACAGCAGTGTCTTTGTCATTAAAGAGTGTATGATTATCTGCAGGTATTTTTCCAACATTTTGTTGGGCTTTAACAAGTGCTGTTAAAAAAAACTTGTCCTTGTATACAGTTTGGCTTTCATTTCACTTGAGAAGCTTTTATAAACTTGTTTACATAATTCTCAAAGACGTAGATTCATAACTGTCAATGATTTTACAAGGTTAATGGCCTCTGTAATTAAAACAAATGAATGGGAAATTCAACTTTAAATTCATGCACTTCAGTCAACCAGAAAAACAGCAAACTCTGCAAAGAACATGGGTGTGTGACCCAGACTAAACTCACCTTTTGCTGACTGCTCCAAAACAATGTACAGAAAAGAAGATACTTCTATTAATGATGCACTTAGACTCTGGAGTAATTTGAAGCCTAAAATACTAGGTACCAAGATTAATGGAATTTCTAGTCTAGTTTCCAGATGTAGATGCATCTCAGACATACTTTTAGTCCAGAGGTTAGCAAACAACAAACACAGAAACCAGAATAAAACTTTGTACTGTATGATACTGAAGGCTCAAAAATACAGATTGTCTTTTCAGGAGCATGTCTATTTTTGAAGATAGTTTTGATTTACTTTAAAGCTCACTTTCTTTTATTTTTTATTTGGACCTCTAGCTTTTAATTAGTGTATTTTTAACTAAATGAACTGAATCCATATCATGCCTCAAAAATTTTTATATTGAATTAATTGACATACATTAGTAAGAAAAAGCCTAGATCTCACCATACTCTTTTTTTAAGATTAAATAATCAGAAGCTGCAATTATTATAACCAAATTTCTCTGTGGAACTAAAACTTCTGCCATCCAAATATCACTAAAGAACTTGATTCGAGAGTAACAACACATCAGAAATTCAGTCTAGAAAAAAATTAAAGGAATAAAATCTCCTGATATTTAAGGGGGTTTTTAAAGGTTCAAATGTTTCCTATTGCCTCAGAGAGGTCAGAAGTTGCTTTGTGCCCTCGAACTGTGATCAGGAGTTATTCACATGTAATTGAATGTGACATTCTACTTTCTTGTCCACAGCCACAAAAATGGATGAAAAACATGAATGCATGGGCTGATGGCAAGATGGGACCATTATTAATGCAATTCATAAGCCTCTTGGACTTCTGGCAGAAATCTGACAGAAAGGTGGTAAAGTCTTGAACACACTATCCACAGATCTACGCTTTTATAGGTTATTCAGTTTGACCTCCTTAGCAGAAGAAGCCATTTCCAAGCGCATAAATTTTTACTGAGCATATCTTTAGAAAGACATCCATTGTCTTGCAACAACCCAGCACTATAAGTGCCCCAAAATTCATTTCCATTTGGAAGAGTAAGAAGTCTATCGAATCCTTACACTGATAGCTTACACAATGCCTGCTTCATCAGACTTTTCATGAAGACTAGACATTGCTCCAAAACTTTTTCTTTGGTTTTTATATAGATTTGTATTAATTTGTGCAAGCAAGACTGAGAGTCAGCAGCATTCAGATACACATCCATGCCATCACTTGAATTTTGTTTGTGAGCCCCAGCTACAACCCTTAGCTTCTCCACTGGCATGCAAAATAAAGCATTTTTGATTATGCAAATAGTCCTCTGTTCTGTGAATAGGGCCTCAAGTGATTCAAATGCTAATTCTGTTAGAAACCTTGATGCCAAGCCAGTATTTAAACCATGTCAGCTTTATAACCAAGACTTTCTGAGAAACACGTAATTGCAAAGTGAAAAATATCTTTTAGAACCAGAAATACATAAAGTAACCTGGAGAAGTGAGAAAGTTTCTTCAGCTTTCTGTCAATGGCCCTGCAACCTGCTGGGTTTAGCTTTGAGTTAGATGCCCCTTTGGGAACTGGCAGTTTCCTAGCAGAGGCAATGTAGGCACTGCTGCACTGAAAAAACCAGAAATGAAACAACAAAAGCAAATTTTTATCTTGTCCAGAGAATAATGTGCTATATAGTTGGGGTTTATGTCTTCCTGTTTTCTTAATAAAACCTTCACACAATCCAGTGAATGCCTGCATGAAAATGTCCTTGCCATTATTAAGCATGTTTTTTGAGCCTCAGAGCACAAAAAAGAGCAAGCATGCATCCTTGATTTCAGAGAAACAGGGGGAAAGGGAAGTGAGTGAGAATGTGTATGTGAAATGTGCGAAAAGCTTTTCTTTTTAGTTTGCAAGCAGTTTTGATTTACTTTTCTTCCCCCGATTAGTTGCATTTAACATACTACAGTACTTTGTTCTCTCAAGTTCTAGGAGATATGAGGGAAGGGAGGACATTTTCAGATGGAAACCAGCCACATTGGCACTGCAGTCAGCCTGTGTTCAAAGTTACATTGATGGTACATTTCTACCACCCTCTTGACTTCCTTGATTGCTGTGGTCAGGAAAACCAGCTGACGAATAAGGCTAAGTAAAACCTGTGGATCTAATTATCTGTACATTAACGCAATTAGCTGTACAACTGAGGTCTTAGCTGTACAAATAAGACAGGCTTCAGAGAACTAACCTGAAGTTTAAGTTGCCTATAGACAAAAAAAACCCCAAAAAGGGTGTTAGGAAACTTCCACATGAGGTCCAAGTCAAAAAATTAAATAACATAAACTACCTGTCATTGATGGTGCCAGTTTTGAGAATCTCCTCAAGGCAAAACCCAGAGGAGAGAATCCTGATTTACATTAAGTTCCTCCTAACACCCCAAAGTAAAAGAAAACTGGTCTATATCATTTCTGCATTGATTAAGGGAACTCTGAAACATGCACCACAAAACACATACAACAAACAAGCTATATCAGATCAGAACAGATACAAATCACTGGGTTTAGCACACCTAAAATATCCTTATTTACAATAAGGATATTTTCCTTCACTTTGTTTTAAGTTCACTTTTCAGTTGGCTCCAGCTAAATCTGCTGCCAGCTGAGAAGCTGTGGAAGTTTTTTACAAGTGGCTCAGACCTCAAAAATTCAGAAATACACAGTTCCAGATTCTACAGCTGAATATCTCATAGTGATGACTTTTACACTCCACTGTCATGGCTTATATTTTAGTAAATGGGTCAGAGGTGGAAGGCCACACATCCTATTACCAGTCTCTGAACCATCCAGTTCCCCTTCATCTCAGCAGAGAAATGCGACACATTATCAGCTTTTTTTTAATATTGCTTACTCGGGGGGAACATTCTGAAGTAAAATAATGTGGATATTCATTTTCATTGCTTTGAAGAAGACAGTAAAGGTCAAGTTCTAATATTGAAATGCTGCTCTCTTCATATTGATTATAAAGCCTGAAAGCAGGAACTTCACCCATGCTGGAAGAAGAGACCCCATTATGAAGCCTGTATTGCAATTCTGTATAATTCCTGAAAGATAATCTCACACCTCTCCAAGCAAAAACTGAAAAACTGAAATGAAATGCTTGCAGCACAATCTTCAGGTTACAGTAAAATACAAAAGAGAAAAAAGAGCAGTGCTGTCTCCCGAAGGAATGGTCTCACCCAGACAACTGTGCCTACAGCATCTGACAGCTGGTAGACCAAAGGAAAAAAGGAGCCTGTGAAGAAACAGAAAAGAAGGAATATATTTTGTCTCACATATATATCTTTAAAATAAGATGTATTTCTACCACTTTTTTCACTGTTTTGATTATAACTGACCTTTTCCTGCCTATGAGAATGGTATTAGTGCTTCTTAATGACTACAGTGGTTGCTGCCATATTTTATGCCAGTACAAAGATGTAAGCTGCTGAAAATATTTCTCACCTATTTCAGTTTAGAAACAATTCATGCCTAAAATTTTCAGCAAATTACTGTGAACTATACATAGCATTTTACCATACTGGGATTTTTTACTTCCCTGTATACACAACATATTTAAAGAAGAATTGAATCATTACCACAAAAGATGGTAATAAAAAGCAGAAAAACAAAATGCTGCAGTAGTCTCATCCACTCAGGCTGCCTATCTTCTCAACTGGCAAGTCTCTACTTAGGCCATGGCCCCATCATTTGAAAATAAGTGTCATTTTCCCTTTGATATAGGAGTGATTTGTTAGATATTAAAAGAGAAACTTCTTGTATCTGTAGAGACTAAAGGTGTTTAATTTTATAAATAAGTTAAAAATTTGAAGTATACTAGTGGGTTTTTTCTCAAAGGAAGTAAAAGTACTTATTGTGCTGTGGACAAAAGCATTGAAAGCAAAGATATTGTGGATCCAGCAGAAGCACATGCACATCTTCATTGCTACGTTCGTGTCTGAAGAACCAAGACAATTTTTAAATTATTTATACACATCAAGAGAATTAGGATAATTCATTCACAAACTTTCTGTGTTAGAAATTCACAAAACTATTCTGATGATGTTTATGAATGATGACTGAATTCAGTAGCAAGAAGAAGGTGGCATGTCTCAGACATGACTTTTGATGAAGATGGACAACTTTCACAGGAAGCATTTTTACTTTATCCAGACCTGGGTACATAACCAACTCACATTAGACATTCTATGGGTTGATCAAAGGCAGTATGTGACCCTTCACAGAGGATTTTGCTCTTTGACGGACAGGATCAATTGTTTTTCTAACTCTTAAAAAGACAGGAGACACATGAACGCACAACACACATGCACCCATACACTTCTTTCCATATATGCAGTGGTGTATCTCCTTCAAAGGGGAGAGCTGTAACACAAGGAAACCAAACAACCTTCTAAAGTCCTTATTTTGTACTTTACCTAAAGTTGAAACCAATTTTGCTGAGATACCACAGTCATCTATTAGTTTTACATGTTAAAAAGACCATGGATAAAACTGAAGCTGACTAAACTGGTTCGAACACTGAGTTGCCACCCTGCTTTGGTATTTTTGAAATCCAGGACACAGCAGTAGAAAAACACACACAGAGATCTTGACAAAGACAAATGTCTTTGTGCAGATTTGAAGTCACAACTTTCATTATAAGGCTAAATTATATTGTTGTCTAGATTATCCCTTCTGCAAAAGAGAGATATGACAAAGAAAAAACAATTAGAAGAACTAGCTAGGTTCAGGAGACATTTCTTTGCCTCAACATCAGAGATATCATATTTTTATTTCACCAGGTGGCCATGAAAGATACTGGCACTTGGATGGGTACCTGAGGGTCTCCAAGCAGTTTCACTTGAAACATGCCATCACTTGCTAACACCTCCTCTCATATTAAGAAGCTGGTTTCTGTACTACCAATTCAATCTGCTCCATCCAGGATATGGTCACAAGGTAAAAACTAATGCTACTTGGAGAAGGATTAACTTAGCTCTACTTTTTTTGGTGGCAGAATATGCTGTAAGAGGACATTAACTTTACCTACAGCATAAAAAGACAGACTCTCAACAACTTCCACTCAAACAAGAAAGCCATGAGGGCTGCATAAGGGTTCTGTATGACTTATAGATGCATATTATCTTTATATACAAAGAAAGGATTGCCAGCCTTCTTGTATTCTCCAAATTCTGAGATTGTCATGTGTTTTCTACCCTTCTTGTCATACTACCAGGGACAAGAAGAGCAGCAGATCAGAATCTATAAGGCAACAGTTCCAACTTCTGCATTAAACAGGGAAGAGAAGAAACAGTTTTTGAGCAGAAGAAATCTGCTCAATCCAGAAAGCCCCAGGGGCAAAAAGACAAGTCAGACAGCCCAGAACCTCAGGTCAGAGGAAACTGTAAGCAAAAGCCATACTAAGAAGGTTTCAATAGCACTTGTGAACTAATGGATTTGCAACATTCCAGTGCTGGAACTGGCACAAAATCCCTTCTCCAACACTTCCCATGTGAGCAATGAGGATGCACAGACAACTTCTTCAGTAGAAGTAGGGCAGAGCCTGAAAGGTCTGCCATTAAGTTAACATAACAAGGATGAAGAAAGAATTCTTGACAGCAAAATGATCATATTAAAAAAAAATCTTTAAATTGTCACCTCATTCTTTTCTTGCTTGAACTGTTCTCAAGAACAAAAGCCAGAAGAAGGTCACAGCCTGAATATCAAAAGTACTGAATAAAGATTCAATTGATACAGTTGTGTTCCACCTCAGCAGGCCACAGATAAAATGTTGGAGGGGGAATGGGAGGAGGACAGAGGGGATGGAATATTCTGTGGAACAAATCTAGTTCTATGAAACTGGATCATTTGGAATTTGCATTTGTACTTATCAGAAAAGCACGACACGTTTCCTAGATGATGGCAGTTCATTATAGATTTTAAAATTTATAACATGATTCTCAAAGGGAAACACCAAAATTTATGCTATATTTATGTAATCCCAGCTCTCCTGAAGGTTTTCTAATTGAGAAAACTCCTAATTTGTTAGATGGTTAAAAAAAAGGGGAAAAAAGGAAATACTATGTTCAGTTTGTGAATAGTCAAGTACAAAGAAACAAACTGGACAGACGTTTTCTATCTACCATTTCTGACCACCCTATGTGGCCCACCAAAAAGAAGTAAGTAGCACAGTGTAATTTGGACACACTAAAAAGCCGGATAAAATAACATCATAACTTGCACTGTATAGAAAACTATCGGATCTCCCATGTTCATCGTAGATGACAAAGAATTCAGTTCACCCGCTTCAGCCAGCCAGTCCAACCGCTTTCAAGGAAAAGCAAATGAATACAGTCAGTAAAAAAAAAAAAATTAGCAGCCAGAGTTGGAGAGAACAGCAGGAGGGAAACAAGAGTAAAGATGAAACTCCTGCTGCTTCCAAGCTCCATATCACATTGCCAAAGATCTAACACACTCCTAGACATACACAACTGCACATGCAGGAGAAAGCATAAATGAAACATAGCTGAAAATCTGAGCTATCAAAAAAAATATTCAGAACAAACCTCCACAACTTAAAAGCATTTTGTCTATTATTAATGTTCAAGAAGAAATAGTATACACTTCTCTGCAACATGAAAGGGTATTTAATAAGTAACTTCCAAAAGTCTTGGAAATTTTAAAAGTTGACTTAATTTCATGGAAAAGGTCCTAGTACATCCTTTTCCAGATGTACTGCAGTTTTTGAAGCCCAGTCTGTCTTAATTTGAGAACTCTTTTAACTCAAGGAAACCCACAGTTTGGATAAAGCTGCAGGGTGACCATAAGAGAAAGAGACCAGACAGAGAAATTAAAATTGCTGGAGTTTCTTTATTTTTGAATATTCTTGCCCTTAAATATCCAATGACACAGTGTCCCAGAGGTTCTTGGCTTGTGTGTTTTATTTTTAACAACACTGAAAAACAAAGCTGTTATGACTCCAAGCCCAACTGGCTTTGCCGGGACTTTACAGCTAATTGAGCCGTCGCTATTTAGCCTGCAGACGCACCAGCTCTGCCAGCTCTGTAGGCCATGAAAAGGCTCCCCAAGCTACAGCCAAGCTACTGTCCTTTTCTTTTTTAACTTAACTGCTCCAAAGCCATGTGGCTTTTGGGGAGAGTGAGCTTATCCTCAGGCTCTAAACCATAGACACAAAAACCCCAATAGTAACTCTTGTGACATGTACACTCAGAATAGCTACATCTCCATAATCTTAAACATAATCTCTTGAAGTTCCCTGAGGCTTGTTGAGCCAGAGATATGTGAAGCTTTTAAGCATTTCAGTTATGGAAATTCAAATTTCTTGACTGGGCTTTGTAAAGGAAATCTGAAAGTCCTCCAAACTCCTATCACTAAAAAGAAAGCAGTTGTTAAGCTTCCTTATTAGGAAAAAAAAAGAAAAAAAACCGCAACAAAAAAAACAGCCAAACCAACCCTGAATAAAATTAATAGATCTACTTTACGTAAGTGGATGATTTAACTTCCAATTAAAAAAAAAAAATATATTCTTTACTGGAAGATGAAGACAGGATTTTCACTGCAATTTTCATGTTTACCTTCTACCAGTAGATCAACCAATAACTCTTCAAAAAATATAGGCAGATACTGTTTCACTGTGACCTTGACTCATGGCATACAATCTTCCAGACCTATTCTAATACAACAAATAGGAGGCTTATGACCATGAGTCATCCCACCAGTGCCATGAGGTCATTTGTTGACTTCAGTGTTGAAAAGACCATTACGCTACATATCACTGAGCTGGGGAGTGCCTGCAATAACTCAGGTCATAATGCAGGATGAAGTCACAAGAATTATACCTACTGAGTCAAAATACAATTTCCTGGAGCTCTTCCTTAGATGTTACAGGTACAGAATCTGCTGTTTCTCCAGGATAATACAAAAGCTCAGCTACTTTACATCACTTGCAGCATTGTTAACACCAATCACTGTTTTCCACTGTGCAGCAGTTAGGAACACCAGGCAATAAATTACACATTCACTCAGGTAAGAGCTTTCCCTTGGCAAACTCCTGATCTTCCCTGTATTCTTTTCTTAGCAGTTATTCCACTGTGATTTTCTACAGATAAAAGTTTTGTAAAGATTTATCCCTTCCAGCTGGACAATTTCAGAAAGGGAGGCCTCAGAAAACCTCCCATCTTCAAAGAGGCTGTCTGGTATAAATATATGAGGATAATATATAATATATTATAATATAGAAAATATATTATATAACACACATATAGAATATAAAATATATAAATCCTGGGGAATAAATGTGAACTCTCATTTCTTTCTTAGAGACTCTTTCAGATTTTCATTTTTTGTTTCTATTATAATCACAGAATGGCCTCGGTCAGAAGAGACTTTAAAGATCATCAAGTTCCAACCCCCTGGCACAGGCAGGGACACCTTTCACTAGACCAGGTTGCTCAGAGCCTCATTCAAACTGGCCTTGAACATTTCCAGGGATGGGACAGCTATAATTTCTCTGGGCAACCTGTTCCAGTACCTCACAACCCTCACAGTAAAAAAATTCTTCTTAATATCTACTCTTTGTCAGTTTAAAGCCGTTTCCCTGTGTCCTGTCACCACATGCGCTTGCTAAAAGTCCCTCTTTGTCTTTCCTGTAGGCACCTTTAGGTACTAGAAGGCTGCAAATAGGTAACTCCTACGCCTACGCCTTCCCTTTTCCAGACTGAATAAACCAAATTCTCTCAGCCTTTCCCCACAGGAAAGCTATCCCCTCTATCCCTCTAATCATCTTGGCAGCCTCCTCTTGATTCACTCCTACCACACACCATGAGATAAAGACGCAGAGGCCCAAAACTTTGAAGACTTCCGAAGATGTTCTGTGGCTAAGAGTTAAGCATCTCTTTTCCATGCTCTATACTGGCACTCAGATGCACTAAGTGTTCTCCCACAACTCACAAAATAAACTTATTCAATATGCACGATAAACTGCTCTTTAAAAATTAAAAAATAATCATTAAGCAATTGTATTCTTTGTAATTTTGTAATGGAAGACAGCAGATGCTTCCAGAGCACTTATGTTGTATTTCTGCATGCTGCTATCCATATGTGGCATTTAGACGACAGCCTTTGACATTTAAGTAGATGGAAGAGTAGTATCTGAGAAACTGTCAAATCAAAGATGTAAAGCCTGTCCCATGAGTACCTTTAAATGTGACACACAAATTGGTACAAATACATATAAATGACAACATACAAATACAGTAATTAATAAAAAGAAAACCAAACTGAAAGTTGCCCAATCATGGCATTTAAATGAAAAAGTACAAAAATAGCTACAAAACTGGATGATGCTTTGAAACACCATCTAGACCTATGGGAAATGAAACATTTTTATATACTAAAACCCTGGAATAGAGTTTTATTGCTATAGTAAATGGCAATATTTTCAAGGATGGAAAATTAAAAACAAATGCAAAAAAGTTTTCATGACTGGGATGGGAAAGAAAGAATTTTGTTACCCAAGAAAAGAACACAGTAAGCAAGTTAAGCTCAGAAGCAAGGTGCTGATAAAGCCAAGGGATGGTTGTCTATATATGTTTCCAAAACGCAAAATCTTTGTCATGCTGGATATAAGCAATATTATTATCCAGAATGAAAAAAAGATAACTACAGAACTGTAAATCAATCTGTTCCCAGAATTGGAATCTATCACACAGTTTAGTATTTAGACTAGATGAACATATGATTCTGCAGGAAATTAAGGGAATTAAATATCTGAGATAAAAGTTAAGGTCAGTGAACTTTTCTCCTGGCTGCCGTGGGTTTAATAATACTTCAAATCTGATGCTGAACCATCTCTGAACAGTTGATAATGAACATTACAGAAAAAGGATAAACCACAACTGCACTAACACATGAAACAAATAATTCACTAATCTGTACACTACCAAATTTATTTTAAATAAGAAAATAGGATGCAAACGTCTTTCAGACTCCACAGTGTCTCAGATAGCACTGTTCCAGGCACACTTAGCCCACAGCAGTAATATGGTGGCCTGAATCACTCACAAAAATGTTATCAGAAAATCTCATAGATTTATCCCACTCAAGTATATACACCAAATCATTTATGCTTTTTTCTCATTTATCCTTCTTTTTTTTTTTCCTTGGACTCTTCAAAAGTAAATTAGATTATCTCAGACTAAGTTAATTAAATTCAGAGAGGAACATCCTATAAACTGCATACAATAAGCTGGTACATCTAACTCAGGCCAAGTTGAAAGAACATTTAGCACAGGCCACTTTTAAATTTTGATCTAGAAATTCAATAGTGAGCTGAACTGCACCAATAAATATGCCACATTCACCTATTTTCATTTAAACCTGTGTAACTTTGATGGTAGAAGACACAAACCCCTATCTGCTGTAAAAGCAGAGTTGCTTTATAAGCTTTAATTGAAGCTTCAACTAAACCTCTCCTAGGCCTTAAAATTAACTAACATTTTCCTTACACAGCTTTACTGGGTTTTTTGTTCAGTTGGAGGGTTTTTTTCACTTTTCCTTCCACTTACAGTTTCAACCAAGTTAGTGCTTGTCTCTACAGTCACACATTCCATATTTAACTCCTTCATTTTCCCACTTCTCTTAGTCTTTTTCCTTTGTAGCTTTGTATTAATTTGAGCTTCATTCTGCTGCTGTCACAACAGTAACAATATGCTTCCCTGTACATAGGCAGCTACAACATTCCCGCAGCATGACCACTGCTTAGGATTTCAGCCTGTAACTTCCCACAGATTAACATCATATAGCATCCCACTCAGGAGCACCGAGTAGAAATGCTATTTTCTCTTACTGCTTTACTAGAGGAGCCAGGAGAAATGGTAAACAGTTTTTTAACAGTAGTTTTAATTTACAACTAACTAGACTTCTGCCTGAATTTGCCTTGCATTGTTGGAAAATTAGACAATAGGAGCAAGCCAAGATAAAACCTGCCTGGTTTCTCCATTATGAAATAGTTTGGAAAGAAATGCCCTCCAACAGACCTCTGGCTCATACCATCATATATGCATTTTTCCATTAGGGGAACACTATTCCTCAGATAACTGAAATTAGAAGTTGATCTCATCTTCAGTGGTATTTGTCCGTGTTCTAGCTGTCCCAGCCTAAATTATGGCACTGGAGCCCTTAGTTAGTCATCAAAGATCAAGAGAAAGCTGCTTAATACAGTATCCCATTCTTATTGTTTTTCCATATCAAATTTATAAGATAATTTCAAAAGCTCATAGAAGCATTTATTTTTTCCTTTTTTTTCTCCCCACCTTGTAGCTGACAGCAGCCAGGGAGGCATTACAGAACTCAACATGTCCAAGATGGATTAGATGCTGCCAAGAGGAAAGGAACAGCTTCCTAAGGTCCTGCTAGTGAAGCCCATGGTTGTAGTGGCTGTAGTGTTACTGTCAAATTCTACAGGTCGGGCACAACATCACTGAGGTCACCATCTGAAAACTACATTCCTAATAAGCTTTCCTTACTTTTCTGGTCCTAATATTTGTTTCTGACAAAATCAAAACCAACAACAGAAAAGTCACAGCCTAAATAAATATAGATTTTCCCCTTCCCATTTTACATACCTGGTATGTGTGACATCTACATGACATAACACATACAACATTGTACTTATACTGATAGCTCCTGAATGAAATTTCACTATCAAGGAGACAAGATTTCCTTTACCAGAAAAATGTTTCATAAACAACCTACAACCCAAGTGTGAAACCACCTAACCAAGAGTCTACAAGAATAGAGAATAAACTTTTTTATTACCCTAATACTCTTTGGATCTAGTCTCAGCTTAGATGAAGACTTAAAAATATAATGGATGCACACAGTCCTGTCATAATCAGTGAGATACCATTTAGTTAAATTGGTATTAATTATTAACTTCAAGAGCTTTTCTAGACAAGACCTTTATTCTACTAATACTAAAGCACCAGGGTTTTAACTGGCTTCAACCACAGTATTGGCTGAAGTATTACAGTCACAGCTAAAAAGAAAACTTTCCAATGACAGTGTGAGAAGTATTTTCATGCAAGTGTGCCTTAATATTTTTTTAATATATCAAGCAGGAAAATCTCTGTTCTTGTTCCTAACAAATACTTCTGTAGGCTGAGCTCACACAACACACTATTTATGAAGGAAAAGGGACTATACTGCATTTGACAGCTACAGTGCTATAAACTTTCATCTAGACCAAACTCACATTAAAAAAACCTTTCAAGTGTCACTAAAAAGGCACAAGAAAGCTGTATTTACTATTCTCTCATTAAGTCAGTACCATACCAACTATAAACCTGAAGAACAATAAACATATTTGAAACTGTTACAACAGATTGTTATAACTTGAACTCAGCATCACAGATATTGAAAGCTGCACCCGTAACCCTCTGCATACCTCGTTATCACAGCACAGCTGCAGGGACAGACAGCTCACACATAAAATAGATATTGTTATGAATAAACGTGTTAGATCATTCAATAATTGTTACTCAGATGAAGCAGTAGAGAAGAACTGTGGAAATTCCTTCATAAATTGGCCACCCACAGTTTTCCCTCCTTTGTGAAAGAGCCACCTTTAAAATGCACAGCCTTGGGATGGAAATCCATAGTAGTTTAGCGACTTCTAACTTCAGGGTGTCAATCATATGAAACATGGGAGTTTTTTTCCCAGCCCACTCCAGAATGGGCTCATTGTACAGACAGACATACAGCAGACAGATGGCTGCAAGAGCAGCAAGGCACAAGGGAGGGATGGCTGCAAGGCACAAGGGAGCTACAGCTGCTATGTCTAGGGCTCTCATGATCATGAAACCACACATCTCACGTGGAGGGCCAACTGTGGACCCTGTGAGGGCTGATGTTCTAGCCCTCCCTGGCTAGAACCTCCCTGGCTCATCTCACCCTGGGAATTAGGTTGATAGCACAGTTTTAAGAGCTCCCCCAAAATTGTAAGAGTTTCATCTCTTTAGTTGATTCAGCTGAGTCTGAGTGCTGTGATGGTAAATTGTTTATTATTTCTCTATCAAGGCTCATTTTTAGTACCTTCTAAGAGAGAAGGACCCCACAAAGAAGGCATATCCAGCAATTTCTGCAAAGGAGCTTGATACAGACAGACTCAGATAAAGCAGCCATCACTAGGGACCAGGAGTGGCTGACAAGGAAGGATAAAGGAGTGGAGCAGAAAGCTTAACAGGCATCTCCAAGCACAATAGATAAGAATCATTCCCAGGCCACACAACTTAGAGTCCATAGGGAAGGAAAAACAAATACAAGCTAGTTGCAAACTACACACAGCTTCAAAAGTGCCTGCAGTTTTGCTCCATGATCTTTTGATTGCCTTTATCAAGAAATGCTTGTTATTGCTTCATGCGGCATATATATGAAAAATCTCATCTACCTTCATCCTAGGTGCTGCCTGCGGGTGAGAAGCGCATCTTACACAGTTCCCTGATCTTCCTGAGTGACTTCTCACACCCACCTTAAACATGCTCTCCAGTACCCGTTGGTATAGTAAATCTAACAGGAGCCAAAGCACAGGCGGAGATGCATTCTTTCACAAGAACTCCCACACCAGAGGCTTTGTTTTTGAAGCACCAAAGTTTCTTCCTACTTAGACAGTAACCATGTAATTTGAATTCTCAAGCTATTCACTATAGCATGGCACAGAAATAAGAAGCACAATGCAATTACAAAAAACCCCCACATACATAATCACTAAATGTTGAGTGCATACCTTCCCTGATTGCAGTAAATGGGGTTCCTTCCTCTTCTTGTAATCTAATCACCTTCAATGCCACCAGCTTCCCATTTACCCTGAAAGGGAAAGAGGGGAGGGGAAGGAGAAATTTTGAAAAACCAAAATTATAGTAGACACAGTATTTCTTATAATAGAACTTATTTCCTATCATGTACTTATTCAATTTCTTCCTGTCAATGCCAGTGATTCATCTACAGCACTGTAAGAAGCACTTCATAGCTTCCATAATGTCAACTTTATATTTGCACACTCAGAAGCAATCCAATAAATTATCTCAGTTTTCTGTGAGTCAATCTGTTTCCTTTCTACCACAGCTTTGTTACTGAAGCTTCATTAAGAAGCAACACATTTAAAAATTTCATTATAAAATATCTGTTTATTATTTGATCAAACTATTCAAAGAAAAAGGCATATGATTTTCATCAATCACTTCACATGCTGTATAACCAGATTTACACTGATTACCTCCTTTCCACTGCATGATACACATTATTATAGCCTTCAAAAAGCTACAAAGTTTGTGTAATGAAATAATATTTAGATCATTCTGGCCATTTCCAACTAGGGCAGGATTGCTTCTGAGGCATATCCTTGACTACACGGCCCAGGCTAGTTTTAGGTTATAATAACTCTCATTTATAAGTTTAAAAATATTTTGTGCTCCTAGAGACAAAAGTTCTTAACAAGTCATTTTAGTGTAAAATCTATTTGTCTTGTTTCATTTTTAGCATTCAAAATTTCACCACACATGAATTACATTCCAGGTCTTGCAAAAAAATCCAGTTGGTTCAGTTTATCCAAATAAAATCTGCCAAAAATGGAACAAAGCTGATATCCATTACCCTTTTCTAGAACAAACTCACATCATGAGACTTTTGTCCCCATGTACACAAGCAATGGTGAGGATAAATTACCAAAAAGGCATAATACAGTTTTTTAAAATTATTGTTATTATTATAATTAAGATTTATTTCTGTAGAAGCAAAATTAGCCTTTACAGCCACAAAGCTCAAGGACACATTGCAGCCTTTACACTCCTGTAGTCATGGAGGCAATTCTCTACTGTACTACAAGAGGGATGGCCCTAGAACATGTATTACATTTTCAAAGCAAGATGGAAACCACCAACTCTGAATTCATCTTCTCCCTCAGGCTTTTAATTTTTGCAGCTATATGAGTTCAGTGATGGATGGCTACTGTCTTGTTTCTTCTGATTATTCCTCTTTCATAATTACAAAAAACTCATTAGCCCTATACAGAACATTACACAATGACTCTGAGCAAGTTAAGAAACCCTGGTTATCAAAAGATGGTTTACTTATCACCTTCCAATTACTCATAATATTCAGGCTGGCACCAGTTCAAGTCTCACGCCCCTAGTCACTGTTGAAAAGAAATTATCAGCTTAACTCTCCTGGATTTCTCCTCATAATTACCTTACATATTTTTTTATTTGCATTCAAACAGGACTTATGGCATCAGAAAAAGATATGCCTTGCCTCAAGTAACTTCATGTGTCATGCTCAGACAGGAGAATGAACCATGTTAAAAGCAGAAGGACTGATGACAGACATGCACTTCTTAAACATGTGTAGTTTTCAATTCCTCTGTCAATCCACCACCCTACCTATCATATATGTATTACTTAGGTATCTGAAAAACTTGATTATTTTGCAACAGATGAACTAACTGCAGGAGGAATTTAAGTAAGAAAAGCAAGATCATTTTGCAGATAAAGACCAGGACAGATGCTGTGTTCAGAGAAGGCAATGCAAAATACAATGAAAAGAATAGATCAAAGAGGCATTAAGGAAACAGGGATATGGAGTCTCTTGATAGAGAAGGACAAACAACATGCAGCACTGTGTAGCTTATGTTCTTTTTAATGGAAGTTCTACATTCCACTGGTTCGTGAAGAGCAATATATAACACAAATGGCAATAGTATGGAACCAATTTCAAAGAAATCACAATTAAACACAGCAGTTGAGCTGTGCTTTTTAGTTATCATTGCCCCTTTGTCACTGGTACCTGTCATCATCTTGACAGACATCATGGCAACTCTTAGTATTACCAAAATAATCAACTAATCTCAAGTAGTGTTCCTCTGGGGTTTCATTCTCCTCTTTAATACAATTTATCTCCAACATATCAATCTGAAATTTCTATAATACAATCTTCTTTATTCTCATTTACTACCCAGTCACTAAAATCTTTCTTTTTTTTCATTTAATTTTCTATAAACAGAAGAATATAAAACTGGAGATGTGAGAAATTATGAAATATCAGTTAAAGAGATAGGGTGTTTATTCACATCCTTTAATTATCCTCCCACTGATGCAATCTCAGGATGCAGTTAGATGATGCTGAAATGATGAGCTAAGGGCTGCCTCACGGTATAGGTTTCTCCTGGTTAATCCTTGCCACACACTCCTGACACTGCTTTGTATTTGCTCTCATTTCTGCTGGACTTTACAATGAGACTGCTTAGAGAGCTTAAATAGGAGAAGACTGGCCCTTCCAAAAAGAATTATATAATATTTTTTTTTAAATTATAAAGGCATGAAAAAACAAAAAAATCCACTAACAAATACATAAGAACTGGGTCCACCTTCTGAGAAGCAATGTGTCATGAGATCAAGCCAGCTATGTCAGGAAATTGCACCCTGAAACTTGTGATGCCACGTCAAAATAATATGATAATTTCCTTAGAAACAACACTGAAAAAAGGAAACCTGGATAAAATTACCTCTGCAACCTATCAATACCTGTCTCTGCAGACTTCACAAGTGATCAGATAAGGTTAACAGAACTCCTTCCAGATACTGCTTTACATTTGTCTTCCAAAACTTTCAAAGCATGCTCAGTATTTTCATTATTTTCAAATACAAGTAAAAAACTGACAAGCAGACTGCCTTTTAGACAGTGAAAAGGCAACACGGCTGACTCTTTTAACATCTAGGATTCATTAAACCACCTCTATTACTCACTGTCGAAAGCAAACAATTTCACACCTTCTCAAAACAATACACTTCACTGTGTCAAAGATTACACTTATCATCTTATGCTCATCCTGTCAATTGCCTCATTAGTTTCTATTAAGGACAATATTGACTAAAGAAATCCTATTTTCTAAGCCATCCTCCCTCCTAAACTAACTCGCTTTCTCCTTCTCATTGAAAAACCTTCAGAGAAAGTACAGAACTCCTAAAGCCTCTCTAATTATCACACAAAACTACTTTAGTTTAGGCGAAACACCTGCAGCTGATGGACAGCTTTCCAATTTATGGAAATTCCTCATTTTAACATTATATAATTTTTCTAATAAATTTCTGATTATATACGCAACGTAGGCAAAAGAAAAATTAGTCCAAATTGTTTTACGCAGCAGAAAGTAAAAGTCTGCATATTATAAAAAATACAAATGAGCCAGACATTACAAAAAATGCTAATATAATGTGTCATTCTGCATTTTCTAAACTAGCATATATCAGCACTACCAAAATAAATACCTTTATTAAAAATGACCATTTATGAGAAAGTAGAGAAAATTGGAAATTATTTAATGCTTTAATGCATCATTAAGAACATATAATACTGATGAATATAAAGTAACTGATGATTTAATTGGCTTCACTGGGGATAATGCTGATGATGCCACATAGAGAACAAAAGAGGACAATAACACTATTTTCTCAAGTTCTTCAGACATATTTAGATGACATAAATATTCTAAATATATACATTTAAAAGAGTCAATTAACATAAAATCTGCCAATTCTGATTTCAATCTGTTTATTTAATCCTGAATTTTACCACTGGCTGGAGTTGAGGTTGAGCTTATAATTTGAGCAAGTGCTAAACTTGGGAACACTTCTGTAAAGAAAAATCAGTAGATGGTATTGGGATGATGCTCTAATTTGTGATACAAATTTCAAGAAACTAATTCTTATGAAGAAAAATAACTTTCAATTGTTAAATATTCATTTACAGGAAAATCTCAAAGTTTGATGATCAAACCTTGAGAATATCTAATTAGATCTACTCTGTAGTGATATTAATGTCATAAACAGACACCTAAAACTCCAAACAGACCAT